>NW_027288513.1:0-305118 GCF_037038585.1 Patagioenas fasciata
TTTAACCCCAAATATAAACCTAAAATCTAAACCTAACCCCAAATCTAAACCTAAATCTAAACCTAACCCCAAATCTAAACCTAAAATAAACCTAACCCAAATCTAAACCTAACCCCAAATCTAAACCTAAAATCTAAACCTACCCCAAATCTAAACCTAACCCCAAATCTAAACCTAAAATCTAAACCTAACCTAAAATCTAAACCTAACCCCAAATCTAAACCTAAAATCTAAACCTAACCCCAAATCTAAACCTAAAATCTAAACCTAACCCAAAATCTTAACCTTAAATCTAAACCTAACCACAAATCTAAACCTAAAATCTAAACCTAACCCCAAATCTAAACCTAACCCCAAATCTACACCTAACCCCAAATCTAAACCTAAAATCTAAACCTAACCCAAATCTAAACCTAAAATCTAAACCTAACTCCAAATCTAAACCTAACCCCAAATCTAAACCTAAATCTAAACCTAACTCCAAATCTAAACCTAACCCCAAATCTAACCTAAAATCTAAACCTAACCCCAAATCTAAACCTAACCCCAAATCTAAACCTAAAATCTAAACCTAACCCCAAATCTAAACCTTACCCCAAATATAAACCTAAAATCTAAACCTAACCCCAAATCTAAACCTAAAATCTAAACCTAACCCCAAATATAAACCTAACCCCAAATCTAAACCTAAAATCTAAACCTAACCCCAAATCTACACCTAACCCCAAATCTAAACCTAAAATCTAAACCTAACCCCAAACCTAAACCTAAAATCTAAACCTAACCCCAAATCTAAACCTAAAATCTAAACCTAACTCCAAATCTAAACCTAACCCCAAATCCAAACCTAAAATCTAAACCTAACTCCAAATCTAAACCTAACCCCAAATCTAAACCTAAAATCTAAACCTAACCCAAATCTAAACCTAACCCCATATCTAAACCTAAAATCTAAACCTAACCCCAAATCTAAACCTAAAATCTAAACCTACCCAAATCTAAACCTAACCCCAATCTAAACCTAAAATCTAAACCTAACCCCAAATCTAAACCTTACCCCAAATATAAACCTGAAATCTAAACCTAACCCCAAATCTAAACCTAAAATCTAAACCTAACCCCAAATCTAAACCTAACCCAAATCTAAACCTAAAATCTAAACCTAACCCCAAATCTAAACCTAAAATCTAAACTAACCCAAATCTAAACCTAACCCCAAATCTAAACCTTAAATCTAAACCTAACCCCAAATCTAAACCTAAAATCTAAACCTAACCCCAAATCTACACCTAACCCCAAATCTAAACCTAACCCCAAATCTAAACCTAAAATCTAAACCTAACCCCAAATCTAAACCTAACCCCAAATCTAAACCTAAAATCTAAACCTAACCCCAAATCTAAACCTAAAATCTAAACCTAACCCCAAATCTAAACCTAAGCCCAAATCTAAACCTAAAATCTAAACCTAACCCCAAATCAAAACCTAACCCCAAATCTAAACCTAAAATCTAAACCTAACCCCAAATCTAAACCTAAAATCTAAACCTAAAATCTAAACCTAACCCCAAATCTAAACCTAACCCCAAATCTAAACCTTAAATCTAAACCTAACCCCAAATCTAAACCTAAAATCTAAACCTAACCCCAAATCTAAACCTAACCCCAAATCTAAACCTAAAATCTAAACCTAACCCCAAATCTAAACCTAAAATCTAAACCTAACCCCAAATCTAAACCTACCCCAAATCTAAACCTAAAATCTAAACCTAACCCCAAATCTAAACCTAACCCCAAATCTAAACCTAAAATCTAAACCTAAAATCTAAACCTAACCCCAAATCTAAACCTAAAATCTAAACCTAACCCCAAATCTAAACCTAACCCCATATCTAAACCTAAAATCTAAACCTAACCCCAAATCTAAACCTAAAATCTAAACCTAACCCCAAATCTAAACCTAACCCCATATCTAAACCTAAAATATAAACCTAACCCCAAATCTAAACCTAAAATCTAAACCTAACCCCAAATCTACACCTAACCCCAAATCTAAACCTAAAATCTAAACCTAACCCCAAATCTAACCCTTACCCCAAATATAAACATAAAATCTAAACATAACCCCAAATCTAAACCTAAAATCTAAACCTAACCCCAAATCTAAACCTAAAATCTAAACCTAACCCCAAATCTAAACCTAAAATCTAAACCTAAAATCTAAACCTAACCCCAAATCTAAACCTAACCCCAAATCTCAACCTAAAATCTAAACCTAAACCCAAATCTAAACCTAAAATCTAAACCTAACCCCAAATCTAAACCTAACCCCAAATCTAAACCTAACCCCAAATCTAAACCTAAAATCTAAACCTAACCCCAAATCTAAACCTAAAATCTAAACCTAACCCCAAATCTAAACTAACCCCAAATCTCAACCTAAAATCTAAACCTAAACCCAAATCTAAACCTAAAATCTAAACCTAAAATCTAAACCTAACCCCAAATCTAAACCTTAAATCTAAACCTAACCCCAAATCTAAACCTAAAATCTAAACCTAACCCCAAATCTAAACCTAACCCCAAATCTAAACCTAAAATCTAAACCTAACCCCAAATCTAAACCTAAAATCTAAACCTAAAATCTAAACCTAACCCCAAATCTAAACCTAAAATCTAAACCTAACCCCAAATCTACACCTAACCCCAAATCTAAACCTAAAATCTAAACCTAACCCCAAATCTAAACCTAAAATCTAAACCTAACTCCAAATCTAAACCTAACCCCAAATCTAAACCTAAAATCTAAACCTAACCCCAAATCTAAACCTAACCCCAAATCTAAACCTAAAATCTAAACCTAACCCCAAATCTAAACCTTACCCCAAATATAAACCTAAAATCTAAACCTAACTCCAAATCTAAACCTAAAATCTAAACCTAACCCCAAATCTAAACCTAAAATCTAAACCTAACCCCAAATCTAAACCTAAAATCTAAACCTAAAATCTAAACCTAACCCCAAATCTAAAACTAAAATCTAAACCTAACCCCAAATCTAAACCTAACCCCAAATCTAAACCTAAAATCTAAACCTAACACCAAATCTAAACCTAACCCCAAATCTAAACCTAAAATCTAAACCTAACCCCAAATCTAAACCTAACCCCAAATCTAATCCTAACCCCATATCTAAACCTAAAATCTAAACCTAACCCCAAATCTAAACCTAAAATCTAAACCTAACCCCAAATCTAAACCTAAAATCTAAACCTAACCCCAAATCTAAACCTAAAATCTAAACCTAAAATCTAAACCTAACCCCAAATCTAAACCTAAAATCTAAACCTAACCCCAAATCTAAACCTAAAATCTAAACCTAACCCCAAATCTAAACCTAAAATCTAAACCTAACCCCAAATCTAAACCTTAAATCTAAACCTAACCACAAATCTAAACCTAACCCCAAATCTACACCTAACCCCAAATCTAAACCTAAAATCTAAACCTAACCCCAAATCTAAACCTAAAATCTAAACCTAACTCCAAATCTAAACCTAACCCCAAATCTAAACCTAAAATCTAAACCTAACTCCAAATCTAAACCTAACCCCAAATCTAAACCTAAAATCTAAACCTAACCCCAAATCTAAACCTAACCCCAAATCTAAACCTAAAATCTAAACCTAACCCCAAATCTAAACCTTACCCCAAATATAAACCTAAAATCTAAACCTAACCCCAAATCTAAACCTAAAATCTAAACCTAACCCCAAATCTAAACCTAACCCCAAATCTAAACCTAAAATCTAAACCTAACCCCAAATCTACACCTAACCCCAAATCTAAACCTAAAATCTAAACCTAACCCCAAATCTAAACCTAAAATCTAAACCTAACCCCAAATCTAAACCTAAAATCTAAACCTAACTCCAAATCTAAACCTAACCCCAAATCCAAACCTAAAATCTAAACCTAACTCCAAATCTAAACCTAACCCCAAATCTAAACCTAAAATCTAAACCTAACCCCAAATCTAAACCTAACCCCATATCTAAACCTAAAATCTAAACCTAACCCCAAATCTAAACCTAAAATCTAAACCTAACCCCAATTCTAAACCTAACCCCAAATCTAAACCTAAAATCTAAACCTACCCCAAATCTAAACCTAACCCCAAATCTAAACCTTAAATCTAAACCTAACCCCAAATCTAAACCTAAAATCTAAACCTAACCCCAAATCTAAACCTAACCCCAAATCTAAACGTAAAATCTAAACCTAACCCCAAATTTAAACCTAAAATCTAAACCTAACCCCAAATCTAAACCTAAAATCTAAACCTAACCCCAAATCTAAACCTAACCCCAAATCTAAACCTAAAATCTAAACCTAACCCCAAATCTAAACCTAACCCCATATCTAAACCTAAAATCTAAACCTAACCCCAAATCTAAACCTAAAATCTAAACCTAACCCCAATTCTAAACCTAACCCCAAATCTAAACCTAAAATCTAAACCTAACCCCAAATCTAAACCTTACCCCAAATATAAACCTAAAATCTAAACCTAACCCCAAATCTAAACCTAAAATTTAAACCTAAAATCTAAACCTAACCCCAAATCTAAACCTAAAATCTAAACCTAACCCCAAATCTAAACCTAACCCCAAATCTAAACCTAAAATCTAAACCTAACCCCAATTCTAAACCTAACCCCAAATCTAAACCTAAAATCTAAACCTAACCCCAATTCTAAACCTAAAATCTAAACCTAACCCCAAATCTAAACCTTAAATCTAAACCTAACCCCAAATCTAAACCTAAAATCTAAACCTAACCCCAAATCTAAACCTAAAATCTAAACCTAACTCCAAATCTAAACCTAACCCCAAATCTAAACCTAAAATCTAAACCTAAAATCTAAACCTAACCCCAAATCTAAACCTAAAATCTAAACCTAACCCCAAATCTAAACCTAAAATCTAAACCTAACCCCAAATCTAAACCTAAAATCTAAACCTAACCCAAAATCTAAACCTAACCCCAAATCTAAACCTAAAATCTAAACCTAACCCCAAATCTAAACCTAACCCCATATCTAAACCTAAAATCTAAACCTAACCCCAAATCTAAACCTAAAATCTAAACCTAACCCCAAATCTAAACCTAAAATCTAAACCTAATCCCAAATCTAAACCTAAAATCTAAACCTAACCTAAAATCTAAACCTAAAATCTAAACCTAAAATCTAAACCTAACCCCAAATCTAAACCTAAAATCTAAACCTAACCCCAAATCTAAACCTAACCCCAAATCTAAACCTAAAATCTAAATCTAAAATCTACACCTAACCCCAAATCTAAACCTAAAATCTAAACCTAACCCCAAATCTAAACCTAACCCCAAATCTAAACCTAAAATCTAAACCTAAACCCAAATCTAAACCTAAAATCTAAACCTAAAATCTAAACCTAACCCCAAATCTAAACCTTAAATCTAAACCTAACCCCAAATCTAAACCTAAAATCTAAACCTAACCCCAAATCTAAACCTAACCCCAAATCTAAACCTAAAATCTAAACCTAACCCCAAATCTAAACCTAAAATCTAAACCTAAAATCTAAACCTAACCCCAAATCTAAACCTAAAATCTAAACCTAACCCCAAATCTACACCTAACCCCAAATCTAAACCTTAAATCTAAACCTAACCCCAAATCTAAACCTAAAATCTAAACCTAACTCCAAATCTAAACCTAACCCCAAATCTAAACCTAAAATCTAAACCTAACCCCAAATCTAAACCTAACCCCAAATCTCAACCTAAAATCTAAACCTAAACCCAAATCTAAACCTAAGATGTAAACCTAAAATCTAAACCTAACCCCAAATCTAAACCTTAAATCTAAACCTAACCCCAAATCTAAACCTAAAATCTAAACCTAACCCCAAATCTAAACCTAACCCCAAATCTAAACGTAAAATCTAAACCTAACCCCAAATTTAAACCTAAAATCTAAACCTAACCCCAAATCTAAACCTAAAATCTAAACCTAACCCCAAATCTAAACCTAACCCCAAATCTAAACCTAAAATCTAAACCTAACCCCAAATCTAAACCTAAAATCTAAACCTAAAATCTAAACCTAACCCCAAATCTAAACCTAAAATCTAAACCTAACTCCAAATCTAAACCTAACCCCAAATCTAAACCTAAAATCTAAACCTAACCCCAAATCTAAACCTAACCCCAAATCTAAACCTAATATCTAAACCTAACCCCAAATCTAAACCTTACCCCAAATATAAACCTAAAATCTAAACCTAACTCCAAATCTAAACCTAAAATCTAAACCTAACCCCAAATCTAAACCTAAAATCTAAACCTAAAATCTAAACCTAACCCCAAATCTAAACCTAAAATCTAAACCTAACCCCAAATCTAAACCTAACCCCAAATCTAAACCTAAAATCTAAACCTAACCCCAAATCTAAACCTAACCCCAAATCTAAAAATAAAATCTAAACCTAACCCCAAATCTAAACCTAAAATCTAAACCTAAAATCTAAACCTAACCCCAAATCTAAACCTAAAATCTAAACCTAACCCCAAATCTACACCTAACCCCAAATCTAAACCTAAAATCTAAACCTAACCCCAAATCTAAACCTAAAATCTAAACCTAACTCCAAATCTAAACCTAACCCCAAATCTAAACCTAAAATCTAAACCTAACCCCAAATCTAAACCTAACCCCAAATCTCAACCTAAAATCTAAACCTAAACCCAAATCTAAACCTAAAATCTAAACCTAAAATCTAAACCTAACCCCAAATCTAAACCTTAAATCTAAACCTAACCCCAAATCTAAACCTAAAATCTAAACCTAACCCCAAATCTAAACCTAACCCCAAATCTAAACGTAAAATCTAAACCTAACCCCAAATTTAAACCTAAAATCTAAACCTAACCCCAAATCTAAACCTAAAATCTAAACCTAACCCCAAATCTAAACCTAACCCCAAATCTAAACCTAAAATCTAAACCTAACCCCAAATCTAAACCTAAAATCTAAACCTAAAATCTAAACCTAACCCCAAATCTAAACCTAAAATCTAAACCTAACTCCAAATCTAAACCTAACCCCAAATCTAAACCTAAAATCTAAACCTAACCCCAAATCTAAACCTAACCCCAAATCTAAACCTAAAATCTACACCTAACCCCAAATCTAAACCTTACCCCAAATATAAACCTAAAATCTAAACCTAACTCCAAATCTAAACCTAAAATCTAAACCTAACCCCAAATCTAAACCTAAAATCTAAACCTAACCCCAAATCTAAACCTAAAATCTAAACCTAAAATCTAAACCTAACCCCAAATCTAAACCTAAAATCTAAACCTAACCCCAAATCTAAACCTAACCCCAAATCTAAACCTAAAATCTAAACCTAACCCCAAATCTAAACCTAACCCCAAATCTAAAAATAAAATCTAAACCTAACCCCAAATCTAAACCTAAAATCTAAACCTAACACCAAATCTAAACCTAACCCCAAATCTAAACCTAAAATCTAAACCTAACCCCAAATCTAAACCTAACCCCAAATCTAATCCTAACCCCATATCTAAACCTAAAATCTAAACCTAACCCCAAATATAAACCTAAAATCTAAACCTAACCCCAAATCTAAACCTAAAATCTAAACCTAACCCCAAATCTAAACCTAAAATCTAAACCTAACCCCAAATCTAAACCTAACCCCAAATCTAAACCTAAAATCTAAACCTACCCCAAATCTAAACCTAACCCCAAATCTAAACCTAAAATCTAAACCTAACCTAAAATCTAAACCTAACCCCAAATCTAAACCTAAAATCTAAACCTAACCCCAAATCTAAACCTAAAATCTAAACCTAACCCCAAATCTTAACCTTAAATCTAAACCTAACCACAAATCTAAACCTAAAATCTAAACCTAACCCCAAATCTAAACCTAACCCCAAATCTACACCTAACCCCAAATCTAAACCTAAAATCTAAACCTAACCCCAAATCTAAACCTAAAATCTAAACCTAACTCCAAATCTAAACCTAACCCCAAATCTAAACCTAAAATCTAAACCTAACTCCAAATCTAAACCTAACCCCAAATCTAAACCTAAAATCTAAACCTAACCCCAAATCTAAACCTAACCCCAAATCTAAACCTAAAATCTAAACCTAACCCCAAATCTAAACCTTACCCCAAATATAAACCTAAAATCTAAACCTAACCCCAAATCTAAACCTAAAATCTAAACCTAACCCCAAATATAAACCTAACCCCAAATCTAAACCTAAAATCTAAACCTAACCCCAAATCTACACCTAACCCCAAATCTAAACCTAAAATCTAAACCTAACCCCAAACCTAAACCTAAAATCTAAACCTAACCCCAAATCTAAACCTAAAATCTAAACCTAACTCCAAATCTAAACCTAACCCCAAATCCAAACCTAAAATCTAAACCTAACTCCAAATCTAAACCTAACCCCAAATCTAAACCTAAAATCTAAACCTAACCCCAAATCTAAACCTAACCCCATATCTAAACCTAAAATCTAAACCTAACCCCAAATCTAAACCTAAAATCTAAACCTACCCCAAATCTAAACCTAACCCCAAATCTAAACCTAAAATCTAAACCTAACCCCAAATCTAAACCTTACCCCAAATATAAACCTGAAATCTAAACCTAACCCCAAATCTAAACCTAAAATCTAAACCTAACCCCAAATCTAAACCTAACCCCAAATCTAAACCTAAAATCTAAACCTAACCCCAAATCTAAACCTAAAATCTAAACCTAACCCCAAATCTAAACCTAACCCCAAATCTAAACCTTAAATCTAAACCTAACCCCAAATCTAAACCTAAAATCTAAACCTAACCCCAAATCTACACCTAACCCCAAATCTAAACCTAACCCCAAATCTAAACCTAAAATCTAAACCTAACCCCAAATCTAAACCTAACCCCAAATCTAAACCTAAAATCTAAACCTAACCCCAAATCTAAACCTAAAATCTAAACCTAACCCCAAATCTAAACCTAAGCCCAAATCTAAACCTAAAATCTAAACCTAACCCCAAATCAAAACCTAACCCCAAATCTAAACCTAAAATCTAAACCTAACCCCAAATCTAAACCTAAAATCTAAACCTAAAATCTAACCTAACCCCAAATCTAAACCTAACCCCAAATCTAAACCTTAAATCTAAACCTAACCCCAAATCTAAACCTAAAATCTAAACCTAACCCCAAATCTAAACCTAACCCCAAATCTAAACCTAAAATCTAAACCTAACCCCAAATCTAAACCTAAAATCTAAACCTAACCCAAATCTAAACCTAACCCCAAATCTAAACTAAAATCTAAACCTAACCCCAAATCTAAACCTAACCCCAATCTAAACCTAAAATCTAAACCTAAAATCTAAACCTAACCCCAAATCTAAACCTAAAATCTAAACCTAACCCCAAATCTAAACCTAACCCCATATCTAAACCTAAAATCTAAACCTAACCCCAAATCTAAACCTAAAATCTAAACCTAACCCCAAATCTAAACCTAACCCCATATCTAAACCTAAAATATAAACCTAACCCCAAATCTAAACCTAAAATCTAAACCTAACCCCAAATCTAAACCTAAAATCTAAACCTAACCCCAAATCTAAACCTAAAATCTAACCTAACTCCAAATCTAAACCTAACCCCAAATCCAAACCTAAAATCTAAACCTAACTCCAAATCTAAACCTAACCCCAAATCTAAACCTAAATCTAAACCTAACCCCAAATCTAAACCTAACCCCATATCTAAACCTAAAATCTAAACCTAACCCCAAATCTAACCTAAAATCTAAACCTAACCCCAATTCTAAACCTAACCCCAAATCTAAACCTAAAATCTAAACCTACCCAAATCTAAACCTAACCCCAAATCTAAACCTAAGTCTAAACCTAACCCCAAATCTAAACCTAACCCCAAATCTAAACCTAAAATCTAAACCTAACCCCAAATCTAAACCTAAAATCTAACCTAACCCCAAATCTAAACCTTAAATCTAAACCTAACCACAAATCTAAACCTAACCCCAAATCTACACCTAACCCCAAATCTAAACCTAAAATCTAAACCTAACCCCAATCTAAACCTAAAATCTAAACCTAACTCCAAATCTAAACCTAACCCCAAATCTAAACCTAAATCTAAACCTAACTCCAAATCTAAACCTAACCCAAATCTAAACCTAAAATCTAAACCTAACCCCAAATCTAAACCTAACCCCAAATCTAAACCTAAAATCTAAACCTAACCCCAAATCTAAACCTTACCCCAAATATAAACCTAAAATCTAAACCTAACCCCAAATCTAAACCTAAAATCTAAACCTAACCCCAAATCTAAACCTAACCCCAAATCTAAACCTAAAATCTAAACCTAACCCCAAATCTACACCTAACCCCAAATCTAAACCTAAAATCTAAACCTAACCCCAAATCTAAACCTAAAATCTAAACCTAACCCCAAATCTAAACCTAAAATCTAAACCTAACTCCAAATCTAAACCTAACCCCAAATCCAAACCTAAAATCGAAACCTAACTCCAAATCTAAACCTAACCCCAAATCTAAACCTAAAATCTAAACCTAACCCCAAATCTAAACCTAACCCCATATCTAAACCTAAAATCTAAACCTAACCCCAAATCTAAACCTAAAATCTAAACCTAACCCCAATTCTAAACCTAACCCCAAATCTAAACCTAAAATCTAAACCTAACCCCAAATCTAAACCTTACCCCAAATATAAACCTAAAATCTAAACCTAACCCCAAATCTAAACCTAAAATCTAAACCTAAATTCTAAACCTAACCCCAAATCTAAACCTAAAATCTAAACCTAACCCCAAATCTAAACCTAAAATCTAAACCTAACCCCAATTCTAAACCTAACCCCAAATCTAAACCTAACCCCAAATCTAAACCTAAAATCTAAACCTAACCCCAAATCTAAACCTAAAATCTAAACCTAACCCCAAATCTAAACCTTAAATCTAAACCTAACCCCAAATCTAAACCTAAAATCTAAACCTAACCCCAAATCTAAACCTAAAATCTAAACCTAACCCCAAATCTAAACCTAACCGCAAATCTAAACCTAAAATCTAAACCTAAAATCTAAACCTAACCCCAAATCTAAACCTAAAATCTAAACCTAACCCCAAATCTAAACCTAAAATCTAAACCTAACCCCAAATCTAAACCTAAAATCTAAACCTAACCCCAAATCTAAACCTAAAATCTAAACCTAACCCCAAATCTAAACCTAACCCCAAATCTAAACCTAAAATCTAAACCTAACCCCAAATCTAAACCTAACCCCATATCTAAACCTAAAATCTAAACCTAACCCCAAATCTAAACCTAAAATCTAAACCTAACCCCAAATCTAAACCTAACCCCAAATCTAAACCTAAAATCTAAACCTAATCCCAAATCTAAACCTTACCCCAAATATAAACCTAAAATCTAAACATAACCCCAAATCTAAACCTAAAATCTAAACCTAACCCCAAATCTAAACCTAAAATCTAAACCTAACCTAAAATCTAAACCTAAAATCTAAACCTAAAATCTAAACCTAACCCCAAATCTAAACTTAAAATCTAAACCTAACCCCAAATCTAAACCTAACCCCAAATCTAAACCTAAAACCTAAACCTAAAATCTACACCTAACCCCAAATCTAAACCTAAAATCTAAACCTAACCCCAAATCTAAACCTAACCCCAAATCTAAACCTAAAATCTAAACCTAACCCCAAATCTAAACCTAAAATCTAAACCTAAAATCTAAACCTAACCCCAAATCTAAACCTTAAATCTAAACCTAACCCCAAATCTAAACCTAAAATCTAAACCTAACCCCAAATCTAAACCTAACCCCAAATCTAAACCTAAAATCTAAACCTAACCCCAAATTTAAACCTAAAATCTAAACCTAACCCCAAATCTAAACCCCAAATCTAAACCTAACCCCAAATTTAAACCTAACCCAAATCTAAACCTAAAATCTAAACCTAACCCCAAATCTAAACCTAAAATCTAAACCTAAAATCTAAACCTAACCCCAAATCTAAACCTAAAATCTAAACCTAACCCCAAATCTAAACCTAACCCCAAATCTAAACCTAACCCCAAATCTAAACCTAAAATCTAAACCTAACCCCAAATCTAAACCTAAAATCTAAACCTAACCCCAAATCTAAACCTAACCCCAAATCTAAACCTAAAATCTAAACCTAACCCCAAATCTAAACCTAAAATCTAAACCTAACCCCAAATCTAAACCTAACCCCAAATCTAAACCTTAAATCTAAACCTAACCCCAAATCTAAACCTAAAATCTAAACCTAACCCCAAATCTAAACCTAACCCAAATCTAAACCTAAAATCTAAACCTAACCCCAAATCTAAACCTAAAATCTAAACCTAACCCCAAATCTAAACCTAAAATCTAAACCTAACTCCAAATCTAAACCTAACCCAAATCTAAACCTAAAATCTAAACCTAACCCCAAATCTAAACCTAACCCCATATCTAAACCTAAAATCTAAACCTAACCCCAAATCTAAACCTAAAATCTAAACCTAACCCCAAATCTAAACCTAACCCCAAATCTAAACCTAAAATCTAAACCTAACCCCAAATCTAAACCTTACCTCAAATATAAACCTAAAATCTAAACCTAACCCCAAATCTAAACCTAAAATCTAAACCTAACCCCAAATCTAAACCTAAAATCTAAACCTAAAATCTAAACCTAACCCCAAATCTAAACCTAACCCCAAATCTAAACCTAAAATCTAAACCTAACCCCAAATCTACACCTAACCCCAAATCTAAACCTAAAATCTAAACCTAACCCCAAATCTAAACCTAAAATCTAAACCTAACCCCAAATCTAAACCTAAAATCTAAACCTAACTCCAAATCTAAACCTAACCCCAAATCTAAACCTAAAATCTAAACCTAACCCCAAATCTAAACTAACCCCAAATCTAAACCTAAAATCTAAACCTAACCCCAAATCTAAACCTAACCCCATATCTAAACCTAAAATCTAAACCTAACCCCAAATCTAAACCTAAAATCTAACCTAACCCCAAATCTAAACCTAAAATCTAAACCTAACCCCAAATCTAAACCTTACCCCAAATATAAACCTGAAATCTAAACCTAACCCCAAATCTAAACCTAAAATCTAAACCTAACCCCAAATCTAAACCTAACCCCAAATCTAAACCTAAAATCTAAACCTAACCTAAAATCTAACCTAACCCCAAATCTAAACCTAAAATCTAAACCTAAACCCAAATCTAAACCTTAAATCTAAACCTAACCCAAATCTAAACCTAAAATCTAAACCTAACCCCAAATCTAAACCTAACCCCAAATCTAAACCTAAAATCTAAACCTAACCCCAAATCTAAACCTACCCCAAATCTAAACCTAAAATCTAAACCTAACCCCAAATCTAAACCTAAAATCTAAACCTAACCCAAATCTAAACCTAAAATCTAAACCTAACCCCAAATCTAAACCTAAAATCTAAACCTAAAATCTAACCTAACCCAAATCTAAACCTAAAATCTAAACCTAACCCCAAATCTAACCTAAAATCTAAACCTAACCCCAAATCTAAACCTAAAATCTAAACCTAACCCCAAATCTAAACCTTAAATCTAAACCTAACCACAAATCTAAACCTAACCCCAAATCTACACCTAACCCCAAATCTAAACTAAAATCTAAACCTAACCCCAAATCTAAACCTAAAATCTAAACCTAACTCCAAATCTAAACCTAACCCCAAATCTAAACCTAAAATCTAAACCTAACTCCAAATCTAAACCTAACCCCAAATCTAAACCTAAAATCTAAACCTAACCCCAAATCTAAACCTAACCCCAAATCTAAACCTAAAATCTAAACCTAACCCCAAATCTAAACCTTACCCCAAATATAAACCTAAAATCTAAACCTAACCCCAAATCTAAACCTAAAATCTAAACCTAACCCCAAATCTAAACCTAACCCCAAATCTAAACCTAAAATCTAACCTAACCCCAAATCTACACCTAACCCCAAATCTAAAACTAAAATCTAAACCTAACCCCAAATCTAAACCTAAAATCTAAACCTAACCCCAAATCTAAACCTAAAATCTAAACCTAACTCCAAATCTAAACCTAACCCCAAATCCAAACCTAAAATCTAAACCTAACTCCAAATCTAAACCTAACCCCAAATCTAACCTAAAATCTAACCTAACCCCCAAATCTAAACCTAACCCCATATCTAAACCTAAAATCTAAACCTAACCCCAAATCTAAACCTAAAATATAAACCTAACCCCAATTCTAACCTAACCCCAAATCTAAACCTAAAATCTAAACCTACCCCAAATCTAACCTAACCCCAAATCTAAACCTTAAGTCTAAACCTAACCCCAAATCTAAACCTAACCCCAAATCTAAACCTAAAATCTAAACCTAACCCCAAATCTAAACCTAAAATCTAAACCTAACCCCAAATCTAAACCTTAAATCTAAACCTAACCACAAATCTAAACCTAACCCCAAATCTACACCTAACCCCAAATCTAAACCTAAAATCTAAACCTAACCCCAAATCTAAACCTAAAATCTAAACCTAACTCCAAATCTAAACCTAACCCCAAATCTAAACCTAAAATCTAAACCTAACTCCAAATCTAAACCTAACCCCAAATCTAAACCTAAAATCTAAACCTAACCCCAAATCTAAACCTAACCCCAAATCTAAACCTAAAATCTAAACCTAACCCCAAATCTAAACCTTACCCCAAATATAAACCTAAAATCTAAACCTAACCCCAAATCTAAACCTAAAATCTAAACCTAACCCCAAATCTAAACCTAACCCCAAATCTAAACCTAAAATCTAAACCTAACCCCAAATCTACACCTAACCCCAAATCTAAACCTAAAATCTAAACCTAACCCCAAATCTAAACCTAAAATCTAAACCTAACCCCAAATCTAAACCTAAAATCTAAACCTAACTCCAAATCTAAACCTAACCCCAAATCCAAACCTAAAATCGAAACCTAACTCCAAATCTAAACCTAACCCCAAATCTAAACCTAAAATCTAAACCTAACCCCAAATCTAAACCTAACCCCATATCTAAACCTAAAATCTAAACCTAACCCCAAATCTAAACCTAAAATCTAAACCTAACCCCAATTCTAAACCTAACCCCAAATCTAAACCTAAAATCTAAACCTAACCCCAAATCTAAACCTTACCCCAAATATAAACCTAAAATCTAAACCTAACCCCAAATCTAAACCTAAAATCT
Organism: Patagioenas fasciata; assembly: GCF_037038585.1. Lineage (NCBI taxonomy): Eukaryota > Metazoa > Chordata > Aves > Columbiformes > Columbidae > Patagioenas > Patagioenas fasciata. The sequence goes on from NW_027288513.1 coordinate 15,463, forward strand.
AAACCTAAATTCTAAACCTAACCCCAAATCTAAACCTAAAATCTAAACCTAACCCCAAATCTAAACCTAAAATCTAAACCTAACCCCAATTCTAAACCTAACCCCAAATCTAAACCTAACCCCAAATCTAAACCTAAAATCTAAACCTAACCCCAAATCTAAACCTAAAATCTAAACCTAACCCCAAATCTAAACCTTAAATCTAAACCTAACCCCAAATCTAAACCTAAAATCTAAACCTAACCCCAAATCTAAACCTAAAATCTAAACCTAACCCCAAATCTAAACCTAACCGCAAATCTAAACCTAAAATCTAAACCTAAAATCTAAACCTAACCCCAAATCTAAACCTAAAATCTAAACCTAACCCCAAATCTAAACCTAAAATCTAAACCTAACCCCAAATCTAAACCTAAAATCTAAACCTAACCCCAAATCTAAACCTAAAATCTAAACCTAACCCCAAATCTAAACCTAACCCCAAATCTAAACCTAAAATCTAAACCTAACCCCAAATCTAAACCTAACCCCATATCTAAACCTAAAATCTAAACCTAACCCCAAATCTAAACCTAAAATCTAAACCTAACCCCAAATCTAAACCTAACCCCAAATCTAAACCTAAAATCTAAACCTAATCCCAAATCTAAACCTTACCCCAAATATAAACCTAAAATCTAAACCTAACCCCAAATCTAAACCTAAAATCTAAACCTAACCCCAAATCTAAACCTAAAATCTAAACCTAACCTAAAATCTAAACCTAAAATCTAAACCTAAAATCTAAACCTAACCCCAAATCTAAACTTAAAATCTAAACCTAACCCCAAATCTAAACCTAACCCCAAATCTAAACCTAAAATCTAAACCTAAAATCTACACCTAACCCCAAATCTAAACCTAAAATCTAAACCTAACCCCAAATCTAAACCTAACCCCAAATCTAAACCTAAAATCTAAACCTAAACCCAAATCTAAACCTAAAATCTAAACCTAACTCCAAATCTAAACCTAACCCCAAATCTAAACCTTAAATCTAAACCTAACCCCAAATCTAAACCTAAAATCTAAACCTAACCCCAAATCTAAACCTAACCCCAAATCTAAACCTAAAATCTAAACCTAACCCCAAATTTAAACCTAAAATCTAAACCTAACCCCAAATCTAAACCCCAAATCTAAACCTAACCCCAAATTTAAACCTAACCCCAAATCTAAACCTAAAATCTAAACCTAACCCCAAATCTAAACCTAAAATCTAAACCTAAAATCTAAACCTAACCCCAAATCTAAACCTAAAATCTAAACCTAACCCCAAATCTAAACCTAACCCCAAATCTAAACCTAACCCCAAATCTAAACCTAAAATCTAAACCTAACCCCAAATCTAAACCTAAAATCTAAACCTAACCCCAAATCTAAACCTAACCCCAAATCTAAACCTAAAATCTAAACCTAACCCCAAATCTAAACCTAAAATCTAAACCTAACCCCAAATCTAAACCTAACCCCAAATCTAAACCTTAAATCTAAACCTAACCCCAAATCTAAACCTAAAATCTAAACCTAACCCCAAATCTAAACCTAACCCCAAATCTAAACCTAAAATCTAAACCTAACCCCAAATTTAAACCTAAAATCTAAACCTAACCCCAAATCTAAACCTAAAATCTAAACCTAACCCCAAATCTACACCTAACCCCAAATCTAAACCTAAAATCTAAACCTAACCCCAAATCTAAACCTAAAATCTAAACCTAACCCCAAATCTAAACCTAAAATCTAAACCTAACTCCAAATCTAAACCTAACCCCAAATCCAAACCTAAAATCTAAACCTAACTCCAAATCTAAACCTAACCCCAAATCTAAACCTAAAATCTAAACCTAACCCCAAATCTAAACCTAACCCCATATCTAAACCTAAAATCTAAACCTAACCCCAAATCTAAACCTAAAATCTAAACCTAACCCCAATTCTAAACCTAACCCCAAATCTAAACCTAAAATCTAAACCTACCCCAAATCTAAACCTAACCCCAAATCTAAACCTTAAGTCTAAACCTAACCCCAAATCTAAACCTAACCCCAAATCTAAACCTAAAATCTAAACCTAACCCAAATCTAAACCTAAAATCTAAACCTAACCCCAAATCTAAACCTTAAATCTAAACCTAACCACAAATCTAAACCTAACCCCAAATCTACACCTAACCCCAAATCTAAACCTAAAATCTAAACCTAACCCCAAATCTAAACCTAAAATCTAAACCTAACTCCAAATCTAAACCTAACCCCAAATCTAAACCTAAAATCTAAACCTAACTCCAAATCTAAACCTAACCCCAAATCTAAACCTAAAATCTAAACCTAACCCCAAATCTAAACCTAACCCCAAATCTAAACCTAAAATCTAAACCTAACCCCAAATCTAAACCTTACCCCAAATATAAACCTAAAATCTAAACCTAACCCCAAATCTAAACCTAAAATCTAAACCTAACCCCAAATCTAAACCTAACCCCAAATCTAAACCTAAAATCTAAACCTAACCCCAAATCTACACCTAACCCCAAATCTAAACCTAAAATCTAAACCTAACCCCAAATCTAAACCTAAAATCTAAACCTAACCCCAAATCTAAACCTAAAATCTAAACCTAACTCCAAATCTAAACCTAACCCCAAATCCAAACCTAAAATCGAAACCTAACTCCAAATCTAAACCTAACCCCAAATCTAAACCTAAATCTAAACCTAACCCCAAATCTAAACCTAACCCCATATCTAAACCTAAAATCTAAACCTAACCCCAAATCTAAACCTAAAATCTAAACCTAACCCCAATTCTAAACCTAACCCCAAATCTAAACCTAAAATCTAAACCTAACCCCAAATCTAAACCTTACCCCAAATATAAACCTAAAATCTAAACCTAACCCCAAATCTAAACCTAAAATCTAAACCTAAATTCTAAACCTAACCCCAAATCTAAACCTAAAATCTAAACCTAACCCCAAATCTAAACCTAAAATCTAAACCTAACCCCAATTCTAAACCTAACCCCAAATCTAAACCTAACCCCAAATCTAAACCTAAAATCTAAACCTAACCCCAAATCTAAACCTAAAATCTAAACCTAACCCCAAATCTAAACCTTAAATCTAAACCTAACCCCAAATCTAAACCTAAAATCTAAACCTAACCCCAAATCTAAACCTAAAATCTAAACCTAACCCCAAATCTAAACCTAACCGCAAATCTAAACCTAAAATCTAAACCTAAAATCTAAACCTAACCCCAAATCTAAACCTAAAATCTAAACCTAACCCCAAATCTAAACCTAAAATCTAAACCTAACCCCAAATCTAAACCTAAAATCTAAACCTAACCCCAAATCTAAACCTAAAATCTAAACCTAACCCCAAATCTAAACCTAACCCCAAATCTAAACCTAAAATCTAAACCTAACCCCAAATCTAAACCTAACCCCATATCTAAACCTAAAATCTAAACCTAACCCCAAATCTAAACCTAAAATCTAAACCTAACCCCAATTTAAACCTAAAATCTAAACCTAACCCCAAATCTAAACCCCAAATCTAAACCTAACCCCAAATTTAAACCTAACCCCAAATCTAAACCTAAAATCTAAACGTAACCCCAAATCTAAACCTAAAATCTAAACCTAAAATCTAAACCTAACCCCAAATCTAAACCTAAAATCTAAACCTAACCCCAAATCTAAACCTAACCCCAAATCTAAACCTAACCCCAAATCTAAACCCAAAATCTAAACCTAACCCCAAATCTAAACCTAAAATCTAAACCTAACCCCAAATCTAAACCTAACCCCAAATCTAAACCTAAAATCTAAACCTAACCCCAAATCTAAACCTAAATTCTAAACCTAACCCCAAATCTAAACCTTAAATCTAAACCTAACCCCAAATCTAAACCTAAAATCTAAACCTAACCCCAAATCTAAACCTAACCCCAAATCTAAACCTAAAATCTAAACCTAACCCCAAATTAAACCTAAAATCTAAACCTAACCCCAAATCTAAACCTAAAATCTAAACCTAACCCCAAATCTACACCTAACCCCAAATCTAAACCTAAAATCTAAACCTAACCCCAAATCTAAACCTAAAATCTAAACCTAACCCCAAATCTAAACCTAAAATCTAAACCTAACTCCAAATCTAAACCTAACCCCAAATCCAAACCTAAAATCTAAACCTAACTCCAAATCTAAACCTAACCCCAAATCTAAACCTAAAATCTAAACCTAACCCCAAATCTAAACCTAACCCCATATCTAAACCTAAAATCTAAACCTAACCCCAAATCTAAACCTAAAATCTAAACCTAACCCCAATTCTAAACCTAACCCCAAATCTAAACCTAAAATCTAAACCTACCCCAAATCTAAACCTAACCCCAAATCTAAACCTTAAGTCTAAACCTAACCCCAAATCTAAACCTAACCCCAAATCTAAACCTAAAATCTAAACCTAACCCCAAATCTAAACCTAAAATCTAAACCTAACCCCAAATCTAAACCTTAAATCTAAACCTAACCACAAATCTAAACCTAACCCCAAATCTACACCTAACCCCAAATCTAAACCTAAAATCTAAACCTAACCCCAAATCTAAACCTAAAATCTAAACCTAACTCCAAATCTAAACCTAACCCCAAATCTAAACCTAAAATCTAAACCTAACTCCAAATCTAAACCTAACCCCAAATCTAAACCTAAAATCTAAACCTAACCCCAAATCTAAACCTAACCCCAAATCTAAACCTAAAATCTAAACCTAACCCCAAATCTAAACCTTACCCCAAATATAAACCTAAAATCTAAACCTAACCCCAAATCTAAACCTAAAATCTAAACCTAACCCCAAATCTAAACCTAACCCCAAATCTAAACCTAAAATCTAAACCTAACCCCAAATCTACACCTAACCCCAAATCTAAACCTAAAATCTAAACCTAACCCCAAATCTAAACCTAAAATCTAAACCTAACCCCAAATCTAAACCTAAAATCTAAACCTAACTCCAAATCTAAACCTAACCCCAAATCCAAACCTAAAATCGAAACCTAACTCCAAATCTAAACCTAACCCCAAATCTAAACCTAAAATCTAAACCTAACCCCAAATCTAAACCTAACCCCATATCTAAACCTAAAATCTAAACCTAACCCCAAATCTAAACCTAAAATCTAAACCTAACCCCAATTCTAAACCTAACCCCAAATCTAAACCTAAAATCTAAACCTAACCCCAAATCTAAACCTTACCCCAAATATAAACCTAAAATCTAAACCTAACCCCAAATCTAAACCTAAAATCTAAACCTAAATTCTAAACCTAACCCCAAATCTAAACCTAAAATCTAAACCTAACCCCAAATCTAAACCTAAAATCTAAACCTAACCCCAATTCTAAACCTAACCCCAAATCTAAACCTAACCCCAAATCTAAACCTAAAATCTAAACCTAACCCCAAATCTAAACCTAAAATCTAAACCTAACCCCAAATCTAAACCTTAAATCTAAACCTAACCCCAAATCTAAACCTAAAATCTAAACCTAACCCCAAATCTAAACCTAAAATCTAAACCTAACCCCAAATCTAAACCTAACCGCAAATCTAAACCTAAAATCTAAACCTAAAATCTAAACCTAACCCCAAATCTAAACCTAAAATCTAAACCTAACCCCAAATCTAAACCTAAAATCTAAACCTAACCCCAAATCTAAACCTAAAATCTAAACCTAACCCCAAATCTAAACCTAAAATCTAAACCTAACCCCAAATCTAAACCTAACCCCAAATCTAAACCTAAAATCTAAACCTAACCCCAAATCTAAACCTAACCCCATATCTAAACCTAAAATCTAAACCTAACCCCAAATCTAAACCTAAAATCTAAACCTAACCCCAAATCTAAACCTAACCCCAAATCTAAACCTAAAATCTAAACCTAATCCCAAATCTAAACCTTACCCCAAATATAAACCTAAAATCTAAACATAACCCCAAATCTAAACCTAAAATCTAAACCTAACCCCAAATCTAAACCTAAAATCTAAACCTAACCTAAAATCTAAACCTAAAATCTAAACCTAAAATCTAAACCTAACCCCAAATCTAAACTTAAAATCTAAACCTAACCCCAAATCTAAACCTAACCCCAAATCTAAACCTAAAATCTAAACCTAAAATCTACACCTAACCCCAAATCTAAACCTAAAATCTAAACCTAACCCCAAATCTAAACCTAAAATCTAAACCTAAACCCAAATCTAAACCTAAAATCTAAACCTAAAATCTAAACCTAACCCCAAATCTAAACCTTAAATCTAAACCTAACCCCAAATCTAAACCTAAAATCTAAACCTAACCCCAAATCTAAACCTAACCCCAAATCTAAACCTAAAATCTAAACCTAACCCCAAATTTAAACCTAAAATCTAAACCTAACCCCAAATCTAAACCCCAAATCTAAACCTAACCCCAAATTTAAACCTAACCCCAAATCTAAACCTAAAATCTAAACCTAACCCCAAATCTAAACCTAAAATCTAAACCTAAAATCTAAACCTAACCCCAAATCTAAACCTAAAATCTAAACCTAACCCCAAATCTAAACCTAACCCCAAATCTAAACCTAACCCCAAATCTAAACCTAAAATCTAAACCTAACCCCAAATCTAAACCTAAAATCTAAACCTAACCCCAAATCTAAACCTAACCCCAAATCTAAACCTAAAATCTAAACCTAACCCCAAATCTAAACCTAAAATCTAAACCTAACCCCAAATCTAAACCTAACCCCAAATCTAAACCTTAAATCTAAACCTAACCCCAAATCTAAACCTAAAATCTAAACCTAACCCCAAATCTAAACCTAACCCCAAATCTAAACCTAAAATCTAAACCTAACCCCAAATTAAACCTAAAATCTAAACCTAACCCCAAATCTAAACCTAAAATCTAAACCTAACCCCAAATCTAAACCTAACCCCAAATCTAAACCTAACATCTAAACCTAACCCCAAATCTAAACCTAAAATCTAAACCTAAAATCTAAACCTAACCCCAAATCTAAACCTAAAATCTAAACCTAACCCCAAATCTAAACCTAACCCCAAATCTAAACCTAAAATCTAAACCTAACCCCAAATCTAAACCTAAAATCTAAACCTAACCCCAAATCTAAACCTAAAATCTAAACCTAACTCCAAATCTAAACCTAACCCCAAATCTAAACCTAAAATCTAAACCTAACCCCAAATCTAAACCTAACCCCATATCTAAACCTAAAATCTAAACCTAACCCCAAATCTAAACCTAAAATCTAAACCTAACCCCAAATCTAAACCTAACCCCAAATCTAAACCTAAAATCTAAACCTAACCCCAAATCTAAACCTTACCTCAAATATAAACCTAAAATCTAAACCTAACCCCAAATCTAAACCTAAAATCTAAACCTAACCCCAAATCTAAACCTAAAATCTAAACCTAACCCCAAATCTAAACCTAAAATCTAAACCTAAAATCTAAACCTAACCCCAAATCTAAACCTAACCCCAAATCTAAACCTAAAATATAAACCTAACCCCAAATCTACACCTAACCCCAAATCTAAACCTAAAATCTAAACCTAACCCCAAATCTAAACCTAAAATCTAAACCTAACCCCAAATCTAAACCTAAAATCTAAACCTAACTCCAAATCTAAACCTAACCCCAAATCTAAACCTTAAATCTAAACCTAACCCCAAATCTAAACCTAAAATCTAAACCTAACCCCAAATCTAAACCTAACCCCAAATCTAAACCTAAAATCTAAACCTAACCCCAAATTTAAACCTAAAATCTAAACCTAACCCCAAATCTAAACCTAAAATCTAAACCTAACCCCAAATCTACACCTAACCCCAAATCTAAACCTAAAATCTAAACCTAACCCCAAATCTAAACCTAAAATCTAAACCTAACCCCAAATCTAAACCTAAAATCTAAACCTAACTCCAAATCTAAACCTAACCCCAAATCCAAACCTAAAATCTAAACCTAACTCCAAATCTAAACCTAACCCCAAATCTAAACCTAAAATCTAAACCTAACCCCAAATCTAAACCTAACCCCATATCTAAACCTAAAATCTAAACCTAACCCCAAATCTAAACCTAAAATCTAAACCTAACCCCAATTCTAAACCTAACCCCAAATCTAAACCTAAAATCTAAACCTACCCCAAATCTAAACCTAACCCCAAATCTAAACCTTAAGTCTAAACCTAACCCCAAATCTAAACCTAACCCCAAATCTAAACCTAAAATCTAAACCTAACCCCAAATCTAAACCTAAAATCTAAACCTAACCCCAAATCTAAACCTTAAATCTAAACCTAACCACAAATCTAAACCTAACCCCAAATCTACACCTAACCCCAAATCTAAACCTAAAATCTAAACCTAACCCCAAATCTAAACCTAAAATCTAAACCTAACTCCAAATCTAAACCTAACCCCAAATCTAAACCTAAAATCTAAACCTAACTCCAAATCTAAACCTAACCCCAAATCTAAACCTAAAATCTAAACCTAACCCCAAATCTAAACCTAACCCCAAATCTAAACCTAAAATCTAAACCTAACCCCAAATCTAAACCTTACCCCAAATATAAACCTAAAATCTAAACCTAACCCCAAATCTAAACCTAAAATCTAAACCTAACCCCAAATCTAAACCTAACCCCAAATCTAAACCTAAAATCTAAACCTAACCCCAAATCTACACCTAACCCCAAATCTAAACCTAAAATCTAAACCTAACCCCAAATCTAAACCTAAAATCTAAACCTAACCCCAAATCTAAACCTAAAATCTAAACCTAACTCCAAATCTAAACCTAACCCCAAATCCAAACCTAAAATCGAAACCTAACTCCAAATCTAAACCTAACCCCAAATCTAAACCTAAAATCTAAACCTAACCCCAAATCTAAACCTAACCCCATATCTAAACCTAAAATCTAAACCTAACCCCAAATCTAAACCTAAAATCTAAACCTAACCCCAATTCTAAACCTAACCCCAAATCTAAACCTAAAATCTAAACCTAACCCCAAATCTAAACCTTACCCCAAATATAAACCTAAAATCTAAACCTAACCCCAAATCTAAACCTAAAATCTAAACCTAAATTCTAAACCTAACCCCAAATCTAAACCTAAAATCTAAACCTAACCCCAAATCTAAACCTAAAATCTAAACCTAACCCCAATTCTAAACCTAACCCCAAATCTAAACCTAACCCCAAATCTAAACCTAAAATCTAAACCTAACCCCAAATCTAAACCTAAAATCTAAACCTAACCCCAAATCTAAACCTTAAATCTAAACCTAACCCCAAATCTAAACCTAAAATCTAAACCTAACCCCAAATCTAAACCTAAAATCTAAACCTAACCCCAAATCTAAACCTAACCGCAAATCTAAACCTAAAATCTAAACCTAAAATCTAAACCTAACCCCAAATCTAAACCTAAAATCTAAACCTAACCCCAAATCTAAACCTAAAATCTAAACCTAACCCCAAATCTAAACCTAAAATCTAAACCTAACCCCAAATCTAAACCTAAAATCTAAACCTAACCCCAAATCTAAACCTAACCCCAAATCTAAACCTAAAATCTAAACCTAACCCCAAATCTAAACCTAACCCCATATCTAAACCTAAAATCTAAACCTAACCCCAAATCTAAACCTAAAATCTAAACCTAACCCCAAATCTAAACCTAACCCCAAATCTAAACCTAAAATCTAAACCTAATCCCAAATCTAAACCTTACCCCAAATATAAACCTAAAATCTAAACATAACCCCAAATCTAAACCTAAAATCTAAACCTAACCCCAAATCTAAACCTAAAATCTAAACCTAACCTAAAATCTAAACCTAAAATCTAAACCTAAAATCTAAACCTAACCCCAAATCTAAACTTAAAATCTAAACCTAACCCCAAATCTAAACCTAACCCCAAATCTAAACCTAAAATCTAAACCTAAAATCTACACCTAACCCCAAATCTAAACCTAACCCCAAATCTAAACCTAAAATCTAAACCTAAACCCAAATCTAAACCTAAAATCTAAACCTAAAATCTAAACCTAACCCCAAATCTAAACCTTAAATCTAAACCTAACCCCAAATCTAAACCTAAAATCTAAACCTAACCCCAAATCTAAACCTAACCCCAAATCTAAACCTAAAATCTAAACCTAACCCCAAATTTAAACCTAAAATCTAAACCTAACCCCAAATCTAAACCCCAAATCTAAACCTAACCCCAAATTTAAACCTAACCCCAAATCTAAACCTAAAATCTAAACCTAACCCCAAATCTAAACCTAAAATCTAAACCTAAAATCTAAACCTAACCCCAAATCTAAACCTAAAATCTAAACCTAACCCCAAATCTAAACCTAACCCCAAATCTAAACCTAACCCCAAATCTAAACCTAAAATCTAAACCTAACCCCAAATCTAAACCTAAAATCTAAACCTAACCCCAAATCTAAACCTAACCCCAAATCTAAACCTAAAATCTAAACCTAACCCCAAATCTAAACCTAAAATCTAAACCTAACCCCAAATCTAAACCTAACCCCAAATCTAAACCTTAAATCTAAACCTAACCCCAAATCTAAACCTAAAATCTAAACCTAACCCCAAATCTAAACCTAACCCCAAATCTAAACCTAAAATCTAAACCTAACCCCAAATTTAAACCTAAAATCTAAACCTAACCCCAAATCTAAACCTAAAATCTAAACCTAACCCCAAATCTAAACCTAACCCCAAATCTAAACCTAACATCTAAACCTAACCCCAAATCTAAACCTAAAATCTAAACCTAAAATCTAAACCTAACCCCAAATCTAAACCTAAAATCTAAACCTAACCCCAAATCTAAACCTAACCCCAAATCTAAACCTAAAATCTAAACCTAACCCCAAATCTAAACCTAAAATCTAAACCTAACCCCAAATCTAAACCTAAAATCTAAACCTAACTCCAAATCTAAACCTAACCCCAAATCTAAACCTAAAATCTAAACCTAACCCCAAATCTAAACCTAACCCCATATCTAAACCTAAAATCTAAACCTAACCCCAAATCTAAACCTAAAATCTAAACCTAACCCCAAATCTAAACCTAACCCCAAATCTAAACCTAAAATCTAAACCTAACCCCAAATCTAAACCTTACCTCAAATATAAACCTAAAATCTAAACCTAACCCCAAATCTAAACCTAAAATCTAAACCTAACCCCAAATCTAAACCTAAAATCTAAACCTAACCCCAAATCTAAACCTAAAATCTAAACCTAAAATCTAAACCTAACCCCAAATCTAAACCTAACCCCAAATCTAAACCTAAAATATAAACCTAACCCCAAATCTACACCTAACCCCAAATCTAAACCTAAAATCTAAACCTAACCCCAAATCTAAACCTAAAATCTAAACCTAACCCCAAATCTAAACCTAAAATCTAAACCTAACTCCAAATCTAAACCTAACCCCAAATCTAAACCTAAAATCTAAACCTAACCCCAAATCTAAACCTAACCCCAAATCTAAACCTAAAATCTAAACCTAACCCCAAATCTAAACCTAACCCCATATCTAAACCTAAAATCTAAACCTAACCCCAAATCTAAACCTAAAATCTAAACCTAACCCCAAATCTAAACCTAAAATCTAAACCTAACCCCAAATCTAAACCTTACCCCAAATATAAACCTGAAATCTAAACCTAACCCCAAATCTAAACCTAAAATCTAAACCTAACCCCAAATCTAAACCTAACCCCAAATCTAAACCTAAAATCTAAACCTAACCTAAAATCTAAACCTAACCCCAAATCTAAACCTAAAATCTAAACCTAACCCCAAATCTAAACCTTAAATCTAAACCTAACCCCAAATCTAAACCTAAAATCTAAACCTAACCCCAAATCTAAACCTAACCCCAAATCTAAACCTAAAATCTAAACCTAACCCCAAATCTAAACCTAACCCCAAATCTAAACCTAAAATCTAAACCTAACCCCAAATCTAAACCTAAAATCTAAACCTAACCCCAAATCTAAACCTAACCCCAAATCTAAACCTAAAATCTAAACCTAACCCCAAATCTAAACCTAACCCCAAATCTAAACCTAAAATCTAAACCTAACCCCAAATCTAAACCTAAAATCTAAACCTAAAATCTAAACCTAACCCCAAATCTAAACCTAAAATCTAAACCTAACCCCAAATCTAAACCTAAAATCTAAACCTAACCCCAAATCTAAACCTAAAATCTAAACCTAACCCCAAATCTAAACCTTAAATCTAAACCTAACCACAAATCTAAACCTAACCCCAAATCTACACCTAACCCCAAATCTAAACCTAAAATCTAAACCTAACCCCAAATCTAAACCTAAAATCTAAACCTAACTCCAAATCTAAACCTAACCCCAAATCTAAACCTAAAATCTAAACCTAACCCCAAATCTAAACCTAAAATCTAAACCTAACCCCAAATCTAAACCTTACCCCAAATATAAACCTAAAATCTAAACCTAACCCCATATCTAAACCTAAAATCTAAACCTAACCCCAAATCTAAACCTAAAATCTAAACCTAACCCCAAATCTAAACCTAAAATCTAAACCTAACCCCAAATCTAAACCTTACCCCAAATATAAACCTGAAATCTAAACCTAACCCCAAATCTAAACCTAAAATCTAAACCTAACCCCAAATCTAAACCTAACCCCAAATCTAAACCTAAAATCTAAACCTAACCTAAAATCTAAACCTAACCCCAAATCTAAACCTAAAATCTAAACCTAACCCCAAATCTAAACCTTAAATCTAAACCTAACCCCAAATCTAAACCTAAAATCTAAACCTAACCCCAAATCTAAACCTAACCCCAAATCTAAACCTAAAATCTAAACCTAACCCCAAATCTAAACCTAACCCCAAATCTAAACCTAAAATCTAAACCTAACCCCAAATCTAAACCTAAAATCTAAACCTAACCCCAAATCTAAACCTAAAATCTAAACCTAACACCAAATCTAAACCTAACCCCATATCTAAACCTAAAATCTAAACCTAACCCCAAATCTAAACCTAAAATCTAAACCTAACCCCAAATCTAAACCTAAAATCTAAACCTAACCCCAAATCTAAACCTAAAATCTAAACCTAAAATCTAAACCTAACCCCAAATCTAAACCTAAAATCTAAACCTAACCCCAAATCTAAACCTAAAATCTAAACCTAACCCCAAATCTAAACCTAAAATCTAAACCTAACCCCAAATCTAAACCTTAAATCTAAACCTAACCACAAATCTAAACCTAACCCCAAATCTACACCTAACCCCAAATCTAAACCTAAAATCTAAACCTAACCCCAAATCTAAACCTAAAATCTAAACCTAACTCCAAATCTAAACCTAACCCCAAATCTAAACCTAAAATCTAAACCTAACCCCAAATCTAAACCTAAAATCTAAACCTAACCCAAATCTAAACCTTACCCCAAATATAAACCTAAAATCTAAACCTAACCCCAAATCTAAACCTAAAATCTAAACCTAACCCCAAATCTAAACCTAACCCCAAATCTAAACCTAAAATCTAAACCTAACCCCAAATCTACACCTAACCCCAAATCTAAACCTAAAATGTAAACCTAACCCCAAATCTAAACCTAAAATCTAAACCTAACCCCAAATCTAAACCTAAAATCTAAACCTAACTCCAAATCTAAACCTAACCCCAAATCCAAACCTAAAATCTAAACCTAACTCCAAATCTAAACCTAACCCCAAATCTAAACCTAAAATCTAAACCTAACCCCAAATCTAAACCTAACCCCATATCTAAACCTAAAATCTAAACCTAACCCCGAATCTAAACCTAAAATCTAAACCTAACCCCAATTCTAAACCTAACCCCAAATCTAAACCTAAAATCTAAACCTACCCCAAATCTAAACCTAACCCCAAATCTAAACCTTAAGTCTAAACCTAACCCCAAATCTAAACCTAACCCCAAATCTAAACCTAAAATCTAAACCTAACCCCAAATCTAAACCTAAAATCTAAACCTAACTCCAAATCTAAACCTAACCCCAAATCTAAACCTAAAATCTAAACCTAACCCCAAATCTAAACCTAACCCCAAATCTAAACCTAAAATCTAAACCTAACCCCAAATCTAAACCTTACCCCAAATATAAACCTAAAATCTAAACCTAACTCCAAATCTAAACCTAAAATCTAAACCTAACCCCAAATCTAAACCTAAAATCTAAACCTAACCCCAAATCTAAACCTAAAATCTAAACCTAAAATCTAAACCTAACCCCAAATCTAAACCTAAAATCTAAACCTAACCCCAAATCTAAACCTAACCCCAAATCTAAACCTAAAATCTAAACCTAACACCAAATCTAAACCTAACCCCAAATCTAAACCTAAAATCTAAACCTAACCCCAAATCTAAACCTAACCCCAAATCTAATCCTAACCCCATATCTAAACCTAAAATCTAAACCTAACCCCAAATATAAACCTAAAATCTAAACCTAACCCCAAATCTAAACCTAAAATCTAAACCTAACCCCAAATCTAAACCTAAAATCTAAACCTAAAATCTAAACCTAACCCCAAATCTAAACCTAAAATCTAAACCTAACCCCAAATCTAAACCTAAAATCTAAACCTAACCCCAAATCTAAACCTAAAATCTAAACCTAACCCCAAATCTAAACCTTAAATCTAAACCTAACCCCAAATCTACACCTAACCCCAAATCTACACCTAACCCCAAATCTAAACCTAAAATCTAAACCTAACCCCAAATCTAAACCTAAAATCTAAACCTAACTCCAAATCTAAACCTAACCCCAAATCTAAACCTAAAATCTAAACCTAACTCCAAATCTAAACCTAACCCCAAATCTAAACCTAAAATCTAAACCTAACCCCAAATCTAAACCTAACCCCAAATCTAAACCTAAAATCTAAACCTAACCCCAAATCTAAACCTTACCCCAAATATAAACCTAAAATCTAAACCTAACCCCAAATCTAAACCTAAAATCTAAACCTAACCCCAAATCTAAACCTAACCCCAAATCTAAACCTAAAATCTAAACCTAACCCCAAATCTACACCTAACCCCAAATCTAAACCTAAAATCTAAACCTAACCCCAAATCTAAACCTAAAATCTAAACCTAACCCCAAATCTAAACCTAAAATCTAAACCTAACTCCAAATCTAAACCTAACCCCAAATCCAAACCTAAAATCTAAACCTAACTCCAAATCTAAACCTAACCCCAAATCTAAAACTAAAATCTAAACCTAACCCCAAATCTAAACCTAACCCCATATCTAAACCTAAAATCTAAACCTAACCCCAAATCTAAACCTAAAATCTAAACCTAACCCCAATTCTAAACCTAACCCCAAATCTAAACCTAAAATCTAAACCTACCCCAAATCTAAACCTAACCCCAAATCTAAACCTTAAGTCTAAACCTAACCCCAAATCTAAACCTAACCCCAAATCTAAACCTAAAATCTAAACCTAACCCCAAATCTAAACCTAAAATCTAAACCGAACCCCAAATCTAAACCTTAAATCTAAACCTAACCACAAATCTAAACCTAACCCCAAATCTACACCTAACCCCAAATCTAAACCTAAAATCTAAACCTAACCCCAAATCTAAACCTAAAATCTAAACCTAACTCCAAATCTAAACCTAACCCCAAATCTAAACCTAAAATCTAAACCTAACTCCAAATCTAAACCTAACCCCAAATCTAAACCTAAAATCTAAACCTAACCCCAAATCTAAACCTAACCCCAAATCTAAACCTAAAATCTAAACCTAACCCCAAATCTAAACCTTACCCCAAATATAAACCTAAAATCTAAACCTAACCCCAAATCTAAACCTAAAATCTAAACCTAACCCCAAATCTAAACCTAACCCCAAATCTAAACCTAAAATCTAAACCTAACCCCAAATCTACACCTAACCCCAAATCTAAACCTAAAATCTAAACCTAACCCCAAATCTAAACCTAAAATCTAAACCTAACCCCAAATCTAAACCTAAAATCTAAACCTAACTCCAAATCTAAACCTAACCCCAAATCCAAACCTAAAATCTAAACCTAACTCCAAATCTAAACCTAACCCCAAATCTAAACCTAAAATCTAAACCTAACCCCAAATCTAAACCTAACCCCATATCTAAACCTAAAATCTAAACCTAACCCCAAATCTAAACCTAAAATCTAAACCTAACCCCAATTCTAAACCTAACCCCAAATCTAAACCTAAAATCTAAACCTAACCCCAAATCTAAACCTTACCCCAAATATAAACCTAAAATCTAAACCTAACCCCAAATCTAAACCTAAAATCTAAACCTAAAATCTAAACCTAACCCCAAATCTAAACCTAAAATCTAAACCTAACCCCAAATCTAAACCTAACCCCAAATCTAAACCTAAAATCTAAACCTAACCCCAATTCTAAACCTAACCCCAAATCTAAACCTAAAATCTAAACCTAACCCCAAATCTAAACCTAAAATCTAAACCTAACCCCAAATCTAAACCTAACCCCAAATCTAAACCTAAAATCTAAACCTAACCCCAAATCTAAACCTAAAATCTAAACCTAACCCCAAATCTAAACCTAACCCCAAATCTAAACCTTAAATCTAAACCTAACCCCAAATCTAAACCTAAAATCTAAACCTAACCCCAAATCTAAACCTAACCCCAAATCTAAACCTAAAATCTAAACCTAACCCCAAATTTAAACCTAAAATCTAAACCTAACCCCAAATCTAAACCTAAAATCTAAACCTAACCCCAAATCTAAACCTAACCCCAAATCTAAACCTAACATCTAAACCTAACCCCAAATCTAAACCTAAAATCTAAACCTAAAATCTAAACCTAACCCCAAATCTAAACCTAAAATCTAAACCTAACCCCAAATCTAAACCTAACCCCAAATCTAAACCTAAAATCTAAACCTAACCCCAAATCTAAACCTAAAATCTAAACCTAACCCCAAATCTAAACCTAAAATCTAAACCTAACTCCAAATCTAAACCTAACCCCAAATCTAAACCTAAAATCTAAACCTAACCCCAAATCTAAACCTAACCCCATATCTAAACCTAAAATCTAAACCTAACCCCAAATCTAAACCTAAAATCTAAACCTAACCCCAAATCTAAACCTAACCCCAAATCTAAACCTAAAATCTAAACCTAACCCCAAATCTAAACCTTACCTCAAATATAAACCTAAAATCTAAACCTAACCCCAAATCTAAACCTAAAATCTAAACCTAACCCCAAATCTAAACCTAAAATCTAAACCTAACCCCAAATCTAAACCTAAAATCTAAACCTAAAATCTAAACCTAACCCCAAATCTAAACCTAACCCCAAATCTAAACCTAAAATCTAAACCTAACCCCAAATCTACACCTAACCCCAAATCTAAACCTAAAATCTAAACCTAACCCCAAATCTAAACCTAAAATCTAAACCTAACCCCAAATCTAAACCTAAAATCTAAACCTAACTCCAAATCTAAACCTAACCCCAAATCTAAACCTAAAATCTAAACCTAACCCCAAATCTAAACCTAACCCCAAATCTAAACCTAAAATCTAAACCTAACCCCAAATCTAAACCTTACCCCAAATATAAACCTGAAATCTAAACCTAACCCCAAATCTAAACCTAAAATCTAAACCTAACCCCAAATCTAAACCTAACCCCAAATCTAAACCTAAAATCTAAACCTAACCTAAAATCTAAACCTAACCCCAAATATAAACCTAAAATCTAAACCTAACCCCAAATCTAAACCTTAAATCTAAACCTAACCCCAAATCTAAACCTAAAATCTAAACCTAACCCCAAATCTAAACCTAACCCCAAATCTAAACCTAAAATCTAAACCTAACCCCAAATCTAAACCTAACCCCAAATCTAAACCTAAAATCTAAACCTAACCCCAAATCTAAACCTAAAATCTAAACCTAACCCCAAATCTAAACCTAACCCCAAATCTAAACCTAAAATCTAAACCTAACCCCAAATCTAAACCTAACCCCAAATCTAAACCTAAAATCTAAACCTAACCCCAAATCTAAACCTAAAATCTAAACCTAAAATCTAAACCTAACCCCAAATCTAAACCTAAAATCTAAACCTAACCCCAAATCTACACCTAACCCCAAATCTAAACCTAAAATCTAAACCTAACCCCAAATCTAAACCTAAAATCTAAACCTAACTCCAAATCTAAACCTAACCCCAAATCTAAACCTAAAATCTAAACCTAACCCCAAATCTAAACCTAACCCCAAATCTAAACCTAAAATCTAAACCTAACCCCAAATCTAAACCTAACCCCAAATCTAAACCTAAAATCTAAACCTAACCCCAAATCTAAACCTAAAATCTAAACCTAAAATCTAAACCTAACCCCAAATCTAAACCTAAAATCTAAACCTAACCCCAAATCTAAACCTAAAATCTAAACCTAACCCCAAATCTAATCCTAACCCCAAATCTAAACCTAAAATCTAAACCTAATCCCAAATCTAAACCTTACCCCAAATATAAACCTAAAATCTAAACATAACCCCAAATCTAAACCTAAAATCTAAACCTAACCCCAAATCTAAACCTAAAATCTAAACCTAACCCCAAATCTAATCCTAACCCCAAATCTAAACCTAAAATCTAAACCTAACCCCAAATCTAAACCTAAAATCTAAACCTAACCCCAAATCTAAACCTAACCCCAAATCTAAACCTAACCCCAAATCTAAACCTAAAATCTAAACCTAACCCCAAATCTAAACCTAACCCCAAATCTAAACCTAAAATCTAAACCTAAACCCAAATCTAAACCTAAAATCTAAACCTAAAATCTAAACCTAACCCCAAATCTAAACCTTAAGTCTAAACCTAACCCCAAATCTAAACCTAAAATCTAAACCTAACCCCAAATCTAAACCTAACCCCAAATCTAAACCTAAAATCTAAACCTAACCCCAAATCTAAACCTTAAATCTAAACCTAACCCCAAATCTAAACCTAAAATCTAAACCTAAGCCCAAATCTAAACCTAACCCCAAATCTAAACCTAAAATCTAAACCTAACCCCAAATCTAAACCTAAAATCTAAACCTAAAATCTAAACCTAACCCCAAATCTAAACCTAAAATCTAAACCTAACCCCAAATCTACACCTAACCCCAAATCTAAACCTAAAATCTAAACCTAACCCCAAATCTAAACCTAAAATCTAAACCTAACTCCAAATCTAAACCTAACCCCAAATCTAAACCTAAAATCTAAACCTAACCCCAAATCTAAACCTAACCCCAAATCTAAACCTAAAATCTAAACCTAACCCCAAATCTAAACCTAACCCCAAATATAAACCTAAAATCTAAACCTAACTCCAAATCTAAACCTAAAATCTAAACCTAACCCCAAATCTAAACCTAAAATCTAAACCTAACCCCAAATCTAAACCTAAAATCTAAACCTAAAATCTAAACCTAACCCCAAATCTAAACCTAAAATCTAAACCTAACCCCAAATCTAAACCTAACCCCAAATCTAAACCTAAAATCTAAACCTAACACCAAATCTAAACCTAACCCCATATCTAAACCTAAAATCTAAACCTAACCCCAAATATAAACCTAAAATCTAAACCTAACCCCAAATCTAAACCTAAAATCTAAACCTAACCCCAAATCTAAACCTAAAATCTAAACCTAAAATCTAAACCTAACCCCAAATCTAAACCTAAAATCTAAACCTAACCCCAAATCTAAACCTAAAATCTAAACCTAACCCCAAATCTAAACCTAAAATCTAAACCTAACCCCAAATCTAAACCTTAAATCTAAACCTAACCACAAATCTAAACCTAACCCCAAATCTACACCTTACCCCAAATCTAAACCTAAAATCTAAACCTAACCCCAAATCTAAACCTAAAATCTAAACCTAACTCCAAATCTAAACCTAACCCCAAATCTAAACCTAAAATCTAAACCTAACCCCAAATCTAAACCTAAAATCTAAACCTAACCCCAAATCTAAACCTTACCCCAAATATAAACCTAAAATCTAAACCTAACCCCAAATCTAAACCTAAAATCTAAACCTAACCCCAAATATAAACCTAACCCCAATCTAAACCAAAAATCTAAACCTAACCCCAAATCTACACCTAACCCCAAATCTAAACCTAAAATGTAAACCTAACCCCAAATCTAAACCTAAAATCTAAACCTAACCCCAAATCTAAACCTAAAATCTAAACCTAACTCCAAATCTAAACCTAACCCCAAATCCAAACCTAAAATCTAAACCTAACTCCAAATCTAAACCTAACCCCAAATCTAAACCTAAAATCTAAACCTAACCCCAAATCTAAACCTAACCCCATATCTAAACCTAAAATCTAAACCTAACCCCAAATCTAAACCTAAAATCTAAACCTAACCCCAAATCTAAACCTAACCCCAAATCTAAACCTAAAATCTAAACCTACCCCAAATCTAAACCTAACCCCAAATCTAAACCTTAAGTCTAAACCTAACCCAAATCTAAACCTAACCCCAAATCTAAACCTAAAATCTAAACCTAACCCCAAATCTTAACCTAAAATCTAAACCTAACTCCAAATCTAAACCTAACCCCAAATCTAAACCTAAAATCTAAACCTAACCCCAAATCTAAACCTAACCCCAAATCTAAACCTAAAATCTAAACCTAACCCCAAATCTAAACCTTACCCCAAATATAACCTAAAATCTAAACCTAACTCCAAATCTAAACCTAAAATCTAAACCTAACCCCAAATCTAAACCTTAAATCTAAACCTAACCCCAAATCTAAACCTAAAATCTAAACCTAAAATCTAAACCTAACCCCAAATCTAAACCTAAAATCTAAACCTAACCCCAAATCTAAACCTAACCCCAAATCTAAACCTAAAATCTAAACCTAACACCAAATCTAAACCTAACCCCAAATCTAAACCTAAAATCTAAACCTAACCCCAAATCTAAACCTAACCCCAAATCTAATCCTAACCCCATATCTAAACCTAAAATCTAAACCTAACCCCAAATATAAACCTAAAATCTAAACCTAACCCCAAATCTAAACCTAAAATCTAAACCTAACCCCAAATCTAAACCTAAAATCTAAACCTAAAATCTAAACCTAACCCCAAATCTAAACCTAAAATCTAAACCTAACCCCAAATCTAAACCTAAAATCTACACCTAACCCCAAATCTAAACCTAAAATCTAAACCTAACCCCAAATCTAAACCTTAAATCTAAACCTAACCACAAATCTAAACCTAACCCCAAATCTACACCTAACCCCAAATCTAAACCTAAAATCTAAACCTAACCCCAAATCTAAACCTAAAATCTAAACCTAACTCCAAATCTAAACCTAACCCCAAATCTAAACCTAAAATCTAAACCTAACTCCAAATCTAAACCTAACCCCAAATCTAAACCTAAAATCTAAACCTAACCCCAAATCTAAACCTAACCCCAAATCTAAACCTAAAATCTAAACCTAACCCCAATCTAAACCTTACCCCAAATATAAACCTAAAATCTAAACCTAACCCAAATCTAAACCTAAAATCTAAACCTAACTCCAAATCTAAACCTAACCCCAAATCTAAACCTAAAATCTAACCTAACTCCAAATCTAAACCTAACCCCAAATCTAAACCTAAAATCTAAACCTAACCCCAAATCTAAACCTAACCCCAAATCTAAACCTAAAATCTAAACCTAACCCCAAATCTAAACCTTACCCCAAATATAAACCTAAAATCTAAACCTAACCCCAAATCTAAACCTAAAATCTAAACCTAACCCAAATCTAAACCTAACCCCAAATCTAAACCTAAAATCTAAACCTAACCCCAAATCTACACCTAACCCCAAATCTAAACCTAAAATCTAAACCTAACCCCAAATCTAAACCTAAAATCTAAACCTAACCCCAAATCTAAACCTAAAATCTAAACCTAACTCCAAATCTAAACCTAACCCCAAATCCAAACCTAAAATCTAAACCTAACTCCAAATCTAAACCTAACCCCAAATCTAAACCTAAAATCTAAACCTAACCCCAAATCTAAACCTAACCCATATCTAAACCTAAAATCTAAACCTAACCCCAAATCTAAACCTAAAATCTAAACCTAACCCCAA
Organism: Patagioenas fasciata; assembly: GCF_037038585.1. Classification (NCBI taxonomy): domain Eukaryota; kingdom Metazoa; phylum Chordata; class Aves; order Columbiformes; family Columbidae; genus Patagioenas; species Patagioenas fasciata. The sequence goes on from NW_027288513.1 coordinate 37,889, forward strand.
TTCTAAACCTAACCCCAAATCTAAACCTAAAATCTAAACCTACCCCAAATCTAAACCTAACCCCAAATCTAAACCTTAAGTCTAAACCTAACCCCAAATCTAAACCTAACCCCAAATCTAAACCTAAAATCTAAACCTAACCCCAAATCTAAACCTAAAATCTAAACCTAACCCCAAATCTAAACCTTAAATCTAAACCTAACCACAAATCTAACCTAACCCCAAATCTACACCTAACCCCAAATCTAAACCTAAAATCTAAACCTAACCCCAAATCTAAACCTAAAATCTAAACCTAACTCCAAATCTAAACCTAACCCCAAATCTAAACCTAAAATCTAAACCTAACTCCAAATCTAAACCTAACCCCAAATCTAAACCTAAAATCTAAACCTAACCCCAAATCTAAACCTAACCCCAAATCTAAACCTAAAATCTAAACCTAACCCCAAATCTAAACCTTACCCCAAATATAAACCTAAATCTAAACCTAACCCCAAATCTAAACCTAAAATCTAAACCTAACCCCAAATCTAAACCTAACCCCAAATCTAAACCTAAAATCTAAACCTAACCCCAAATCTACACCTAACCCCAAATCTAAACCTAAAATCTAAACCTAACCCCCAAATCTAAACCTAAAATCTAAACCTAACCCCAAATCTAAACCTAAAATCTAAACCTAACTCCAAATCTAAACCTAACCCCAAATCCAAACCTAAAATCTAAACCTAACTCCAAATCTAAACCTAACCCCAAATCTAAACCTAAATCTAAACCTAACCCCAAATCTAAACCTAACCCCATATCTAAACCTAAAATCTAAACCTAACCCCAAATCTAAACCTAAAATCTAAACCTAACCCCAATTCTAAACCTAACCCCAAATCTAAACCTAAAATCTAAACCTAACCCCAAATCTAAACCTTACCCCAAATATAAACCTAAAATCTAAACCTAACCCCAAATCTAAACCTAAATCTAAACCTAAAATCTAAACCTAACCCCAAATCTAAACCTAAAATCTAAACCTAACCCCAAATCTAAACCTAACCCCAAATCTAAACCTAAAATCTAAACCTAACCCCAATTCTAAACCTACCCCAAATCTAAACCTAAAATCTAAACCTAACCCCAAATCTAAACCTAAATCTAAACCTAACCCCAAATCTAAACCTTAAATCTAAACCTAACCCCAAATCTAAACCTAAAATCTAAACCTAACCCCAAATCTAAACCTAAAATCTAAACCTAACCCCAAATCTAAACCTAACCCCAAATCTAAACCTAAAATCTAAACCTAAAATCTAAACCTAACCCAAATCTAAACCTAAAATCTAAACCTAACCCCAATCTAAACCTAAAATCTAAACCTAACCCCAAATCTAAACCTAAAATCTAAACCTAACCCCAAATCTAAACCTAAAATCTAAACCTAACCCCAAATCTAAACCCTAAAATCTAAACCTAACCCCAAATCTAAACCTAACCCCAAATCTAAACCTAAAATCTAAACCTAACCCCAAATCTAAACCTAACCCCAAATCTAAACCTAAAATCTAAACCTAACCCCAAATCTAAACCTAACCCCAAATCTAAACCTAAAATCTAAACCTAATCCCAAATCTAAACCTTACCCCAAATATAAACCTAAAATCTAAACATAACCCCAAATCTAAACCTAAAATCTAAACCTAACCCCAAATCTAAACCTAAAATCTAAACCTAACCTAAAATCTAAACCTAAAATCTAAACCTAAAATCTAAACCTAACCCCAAATCTAAACCTAAAATCTAAACCTAACCCCAAATCTAAACCTAACCCCAAATCTAACCTAAATCTAAACCTAAAATCTACACCTAACCCCAAATCTAAACCTAAAATCTAAACCTAACCCCAAATCTAAACCTAACCCCAAATCTAAACCTAAAATCTAACCTAAACCCAAATCTAAACCTAAAATCTAAACCTAAAATCTAAACCTAACCCCAAATCTAACCTAAATCTAAACCTAACCCAAATCTAAACCTAAAATCTAAACCTAACCCCCAAATCTAAACCTAACCCCAAATCTAAACCTAAAATCTAAACCTAACCCCAAATTTAAACCTAAAATCTAAACCTAACCCCAAATCTAAACCCCAAATCTAAACCTAACCCCAAATTTAAACCTAACCCCAAATCTAAACCTAAAATCTAAACCTAACCCCAAATCTAAACCTAAAATCTAAACCTAAAATCTAAACTAACCCCAAATCTAAACCTAAAATCTAAACCTAACCCCAAATCTAAACCTAACCCCAAATCTAAACCTAACCCCAAATCTAAACCTAAAATCTAAACCTAACCCCAAATCTAAACCTAACCCCAAATCTAAACCTAAAATCTAAACCTAAACCCAAATCTAAACCTAAAATCTAACCTACCCCAAATCTAAACTAACCCCAAATCTAAACCTTAAATCTAAACCTAACCCCAAATCTAAACCTAAAATCTAAACCTAACCCCAAATCTAAACCTAAACCCCAAATCTAAACCTAAAATCTAAACCTAACCCCAAATTTAAACCTAAAATCTAAACCTAACCCCAAATCTAAACCTAAAATCTAAACCTAACCCCAAATCTAAACCTAACCCCAAATCTAAACCTAACATCTAAACCTAACCCCAAATCTAAACCTAAAATCTAAACCTAACCCCAAATCTAAACCTTACCCCAAATATAAACCTAAAATCTAAACCTAACCCCAAAATCTAAACCTAAAATCTAAACCTAACTCCAAATCTAAACCTAACCCCAAATCTAAACCTAAAATCTAAACCTAACTCCAAATCTAAACCTAACCCCAAATCTAAACCTAAATCTAAACCTAACCCCAAATCTAAACCTAACCCCAAATCTAAACCTAAAATCTAAACCTAACCCCAAATCTAAACCTTACCCCAAATATAAACCTAAAATCTAAACCTAACCCAAATCTAAACCTAAAATCTAAACCTAACCCCAAATCTAAACCTAACCCCAAATCTAAACCTAAAATCTAAACCTAACCCCAAATCTAAACCTAAAATCTAAACCTAACCCCAAATCTAAACCTAAATCTAAACCTAACCACAAATCTAAACCTAACCCCAATCTACACCTAACCCCAAATCTAAACCTAAAATCTAAACCTAACCCCAAATCTAAACCTAAAATCTAAACCTAACTCCAAATCTAAACCTAACCCCAAATCTAAACCTAAAATCTAAACTAACTCCAAATCTAAACCTAACCCCAAATCTAAACCTAAATCTAAACTAACCCCAAATCTAAACCTAACCCCAAATCTAAACCTAAAATCTAAACCTAACCCCAAATCTAAACCTTACCCCAAATATAAACCTAAAATCTAAACCTAACCCCAAATCTAAACCTAAAATCTAAACCTAACCCCAAATCTTAAACCTAACCCCAAATCTAAACCTAAAATCTAAACCTAACCCAAATCTACACCTAACCCCAAATCTAAACCTAAAATCTAAACCTAACCCCAAATCTAAACCTAAATCTAAACCTAACCCCAAATCTAAACCTAAAATCTAAACCTAACTCCAAATCTAAACCTAACCCCAAATCCAAACCTAAAATCTAAACCTAACTCCAAATCTAAACCTAACCCAAATCTAAACCTAAAATCTAAACCTAACCCCAAATCTAAACCTAACCCCATATCTAAACCTAAAATCTAAACCTAACCCCAAATCTAAACCTAAAATCTAAACCTAACCCCAATTCTAAACCTAACCCCAAATCTAAACCTAAAATCTAAACCTAACCCCAAATCTAAACCTTACCCCAAATATAAACCTAAAATCTAAACCTAACCCCAAATCTAAACCTAAAATCTAAACCTAAAATCTAAACCTAACCCCAAATCTAAACCTAAAATCTAAACCTAACCCCAAATCTAAACCTAACCCCAAATCTAAACCTAAAATCTAAACCTAACCCAATTCTAAACCTAACCCCAAATCTAAACCTAAAATCTAAACCTAACCCCAAATCTAAACCTAAAATCTAAACCTAACCCCAAATCTAAACCTTAAATCTAAACCTAACCCCAAATCTAAACCTAAAATCTAAACCTAACCCCAAATCTAAACCTAAAATCTAAACCTAACCCCAAATCTAAACCTAACCCCAAATCTAAACCTAAAATCTAAACCTAAAATCTAAACCTAACCCCAAATCTAAACTAAAATCTAAACCTAACCCCAAATCTAAACCTAAAATCTAAACCTAACCCCAAATCTAAACCTAAAATCTAAACCTAACCCCAAATCTAAACCTAAAATCTAAACCTAACCCAAATCTAAACCTAAAATCTAAACCTAACCCCAAATCTAAACTAACCCCAATCTAAACCTAAAATCTAAACCTAACCCCAAATCTAAACCTAACCCCAAATCTAAACCTAAAATCTAAACCTAACCCCAAATCTAAACCTAACCCCAAATCTAAACCTAAAATCTAAACCTAATCCCAAATCTAAACCTTACCCCAAATATAAACCTAAAATCTAAACATAACCCCAAATCTAAACCTAAAATCTAAACCTAACCCCAAATCTAAACCTAAAATCTAAACCTAACCTAAAATCTAAACCTAAAATCTAAACTAAAATCTAAACCTAACCCCAAATCTAAACCTAAAATCTAAACCTAACCCCAAATCTAAACCTAACCCAAATCTAACCTAAAATCTAAACCTAAAATCTACACCTAACCCCAAATCTAAACCTAAAATCTAAACCTAACCCCAAATCTAAACCTAACCCCAAATCTAAACCTAAAATCTAAACCTAAACCCAAATCTAAACCTAAATCTAAACCTAAAATCTAAACCTAACCCCAAATCTAAACCTAAAATCTAAACCTAACCCCAAATCTAAACCTAAAATCTAAACCTAACCCCAAATCTAAACCTAACCCCAAATCTAAACCTAAAATCTAAACCTAACCCAAATTTAAACCTAAAATCTAAACCTAACCCCAAATCTAAACCCAAATCTAAACCTAACCCCAAATTTAAACCTAACCCCAAATCTAAACCTAAAATCTAAACCTAACCCCAAATCTAAAACCTAAAATCTAAACCTAAAATCTAAACCTAACCCCAAATCTAAACCTAAAATCTAACCTAACCCCAAATCTAAACCTAACCCCAAATCTAAACCTAACCCCAAATCTAAACCTAAAATCTAAACCTAACCCCAAATCTAAACCTAACCCCAAATCTAACCTAAAATCTAAACCTAAACCCAAATCTAAACCTAAAATCTAAACTAACCACAAATCTAACCTAACCCCAAATCTAAACCTTAAATCTAAACCTAACCCCAAATCTAAACCTAAAATCTAAACCTAACCCCAAATCTAAACCTAACCCCAAATCTAAACCTAAAATCTAAACCTAACCCAATTTAAACCTAAAATCTAAACCTAACCCCAAATCTAAACCTAAATCTAAACCTAACCCCAAATCTAAACCTAACCCCAAATCTAAACCTAACATCTAAACCTAACCCCAAATCTAAACCTAAAATCTAAACCTAACCCCAAATCTAAACCTAACCCCAAATCTAAACCTAAAATCTAAACCTAACCCCAAATCTAAACCTAACCCCAAATCTAAACTAAAATCTAAACCTAACCCAAATCTAAACCTAAAATCTAAACCTAACCCCAAATCTAAACCTAAAATCTAAACCTAACTCCAAATCTAAACCTAACCCCAAATCTAAACCTAAAATCTAAACCTAACCCCAAATCTAAACCTAACCCCATATCTAAACCTAAAATCTAAACCTAACCCCAAATCTAAACCTAAAATCTAAACCTAACCCCAAATCTAAACCTAACCCCAAATCTAAACCTAAAATCTAAACCTAACCCCAAATCTAAACCTAAAATCTAAACCTAACCCCAAATCTAAACCTAACCCCATATCTAAACCTAAAATCTAAACCTAACCCCAAATCTAAACCTAAAATCTAAACCTAACCCAAATCTAAACCTAAAATCTAAACCTAACCCCAAATCTAAACCTTACCCCAAATATAAACCTGAAATCTAAACCTAACCCCAAATCTAAACCTAAAAATCTAAACCTAACCCCAAATCTAAACCTAACCCAAATCTAAACCTAAAATCTAAACCTAACCTAAAATCTAAACCTAACCCCAAATCTAAACCTAAAATCTAAACCTAACCCAAATCTAAACCTAAAATCTAAACCTAACCCCAAATCTAATCCTAACCCCAAATCTAAACCTAAAATCTAAACCTATCCCAAATCTAAACCTTACCCAAATATAAACCTAAAATCTAAACATAACCCAAATCTAAACCTAAAATCTAAACCTAACCCCAAATCTAAACCTAAAATCTAAACCTAACCCCAAATCTAAACCTAAAATCTAAACCTAAAATCTAAACCTAACCCCAAATCTAAACCTAAAATCTAAACCTAACCCCAAATCTAAACCTAACCCCAAATCTAAACCTAAACCCCAAATCTAAACCTAAATCTAAACCTAACCCCAAATCTAAACCTAACCCCAAATCTAAACTAAAATATAAACCTAACCCAAATCTAAACCTAAAATCTAAACCTAAAATCTAAACCTAACCCCAAATCTAAACCTTAAGTCTAAACCTAACCCCAAATCTAAACCTAAAATCTAAACCTAACCCCAAATCTAAACCTAACCCCAAATCTAAACCTAAAATCTGAACCTAACCCAAAATCTAAACCTAAAATCTAAACCTAACCCCAAATCTAAACCTAACCCCAAATCTAAACCTAAAATCTAAACCTAACCCCAAATCTAAACCTAAAATCTAAACCTAAAATCTAAACCTAACCCCAAATCTAAACCTAAAATCTAAACCTAACCCCAAATCTAAACCTAACCCCAAATCTAAACCTAACATCTAAACCTAACCCCAAATCTAAACCTAAAATCTAAACCTAACCCCAATCTAAACCTTACCCCAAATATAAACTAAAATCTAAACCTAACCCCAAATCTAAACCTAAAATCTAAACCTAACTCCAAATCTAAACCTAACCCAAATCTAAACCTAAAATCTAAACCTAACTCCAAATCTAAACCTAACCCCAAATCTAAACCTAAAATCTAAACCTAACCCCAAATCTAAACCTAACCCCAAATCTAAACCTAAAATCTAAACCTAACCCCAAATCTAAACCTACCCCAAATATAAACCTAAATCTAAACCTAACCCCAAATCTAAACCTAAAATCTAAACCTAACCCCAAATCTAAACCTAACCCCAAAATCTAAACCTAAAATCTAAACCTAACCCCAAATCTAAACCTAAAATCTAAACCTAACCCCAAATCTAAACCTTAAATCTAAACCTAACCACAAATCTAAACCTAACCCAAATCTACACCTAACCCAAATCTAAACCTAAAATCTAAACCTAACCCCAAATCTAAACCTAAAATCTAAACCTAACTCAAATCTAAACCTAACCCCAAATCTAAACCTAAAATCTAAACCTAACTCCAAATCTAAACTAACCCCAAATCTAAACCTAAAATCTAAACCTAACCCAAATCTAAACCTAACCCCAAATCTAAACCTAAAATCTAAACCTAACCCCAAATCTAAACCTTACCCCAAATATAAACCTAAAATCTAAACCTAACCCCAAATCTAAACCTAAAATCTAAACCTAACCCCAAATCTAAACCTAACCCCAAATCTAAACCTAAAATCTAAACCTAACCCCAAATCTACACCTAACCCCAAATCTAAACCTAAAATCTAAACCTAACCCCAAATCTAAACCTAAATAAACCTAAAATCTAAACCTAACTCCAAATCTAAACCTAACCCCAAATCCAAACCTAAAATCTAAACCTAACTCCAAATCTAAACCTAACCCCAAATCTAAACCTAAAATCTAAACCTAACCCCAAATCTAAACCTAACCCCATATCTAAACCTAAAATCTAAACCTAACCCCAAATCTAAACCTAAAATCTAAACCTAACCCCAATTCTAAACCTAACCCCAAATCTAAACCTAAAATCTAAACCTAACCCCAAATCTAAACCTTACCCCAAATATAAACCTAAAATCTAAACCTAACCCCAAATCTAAACCTAAAATCTAAACCTAAAATCTAAACCTAACCCCAAATCTAAACCTAAAATCTAAACCTAACCCCAAATCTAAACCTAACCCCAAATCTAAACCTAAAATCTAAACCTAACCCCAATTCTAAACCTAACCCCAAATCTAAACCTAAAATCTAAACCTAACCCCAAATCTAAACCTAAAATCTAAACCTAACCCCAAATCTAAACCTTAAATCTAAACCTAACCCCAAATCTAAACCTAAAATCTAAACCTAACCCCAAATCTAAACCTAAAATCTAAACCTAACCCCAAATCTAAACCTAACCCCAAATCTAAACCTAAAATCTAAACCTAAAATCTAAACCTAACCCCAAATCTAAACCTAAAATCTAAACCTAACCCCAAATCTAAACCTAAAATCTAAACCTAACCCCAAATCTAAACCTAAAATCTAAACCTAACCCCAAATCTAAACCTAAAATCTAAACCTAACCCCAAATCTAAACCTAAAATCTAAACCTAACCCCAAATCTAAACCTAACCCCAAATCTAAACCTAAAATCTAAACCTAACCCCAAATCTAAACCTAACCCCAAATCTAAACCTAAAATCTAAACCTAACCCCAAATCTAAACCTAACCCCAAATCTAAACCTAAAATCTAAACCTAATCCCAAATCTAAACCTTACCCCAAATATAAACCTAAAATCTAAACATAACCCCAAATCTAAACCTAAAATCTAAACCTAACCCCAAATCTAAACCTAAAATCTAAACCTAACCTAAAATCTAAACCTAAAATCTAAACCTAAAATCTAAACCTAACCCCAAATCTAAACCTAAAATCTAAACCTAACCCCAAATCTAAACCTAACCCCAAATCTAAACCTAAAATCTAAACCTAAAATCTACACCTAACCCCAAATCTAAACCTAAAATCTAAACCTAACCCCAAATCTAAACCTAACCCCAAATCTAAACCTAAAATCTAAACCTAAACCCAAATCTAAACCTAAAATCTAAACCTAAAATCTAAACCTAACCCCAAATCTAAACCTAAAATCTAAACCTAACCCCAAATCTAAACCTAAAATCTAAACCTAACCCCAAATCTAAACCTAACCCCAAATCTAAACCTAAAATCTAAACCTAACCCCAAATTTAAACCTAAAATCTAAACCTAACCCCAAATCTAAACCCCAAATCTAAACCTAACCCCAAATTTAAACCTAACCCCAAATCTAAACCTAAAATCTAAACCTAACCCCAAATCTAAACCTAAAATCTAAACCTAAAATCTAAACCTAACCCCAAATCTAAACCTAAAATCTAAACCTAACCCCAAATCTAAACCTAACCCCAAATCTAAACCTAACCCCAAATCTAAACCTAAAATCTAAACCTAACCCCAAATCTAAACCTAACCCCAAATCTAAACCTAAAATCTAAACCTAAACCCAAATCTAAACCTAAAATCTAAACCTAACCACAAATCTAAACCTAACCCCAAATCTAAACCTTAAATCTAAACCTAACCCCAAATCTAAACCTAAAATCTAAACCTAACCCCAAATCTAAACCTAACCCCAAATCTAAACCTAAAATCTAAACCTAACCCCAAATTTAAACCTAAAATCTAAACCTAACCCCAAATCTAAACCTAAAATCTAAACCTAACCCCAAATCTAAACCTAACCCCAAATCTAAACCTAACATCTAAACCTAACCCCAAATCTAAACCTAAAATCTAAACCTAACCCCAAATCTAAACCTAACCCCAAATCTAAACCTAAAATCTAAACCTAACCCCAAATCTAAACCTAACCCCAAATCTAAACCTAAAATCTAAACCTAACCCCAAATCTAAACCTAAAATCTAAACCTAACCCCAAATCTAAACCTAAAATCTAAACCTAACTCCAAATCTAAACCTAACCCCAAATCTAAACCTAAAATCTAAACCTAACCCCAAATCTAAACCTAACCCCATATCTAAACCTAAAATCTAAACCTAACCCCAAATCTAAACCTAAAATCTAAACCTAACCCCAAATCTAAACCTAACCCCAAATCTAAACCTAAAATCTAAACCTAACCCCAAATCTAAACCTAAAATCTAAACCTAACCCCAAATCTAAACCTAACCCCATATCTAAACCTAAAATCTAAACCTAACCCCAAATCTAAACCTAAAATCTAAACCTAACCCCAAATCTAAACCTAAAATCTAAACCTAACCCCAAATCTAAACCTTACCCCAAATATAAACCTGAAATCTAAACCTAACCCCAAATCTAAACCTAAAATCTAAACCTAACCCCAAATCTAAACCTAACCCCAAATCTAAACCTAAAATCTAAACCTAACCTAAAATCTAAACCTAACCCCAAATCTAAACCTAAAATCTAAACCTAACCCCAAATCTAAACCTAAAATCTAAACCTAACCCCAAATCTAATCCTAACCCCAAATCTAAACCTAAAATCTAAACCTAATCCCAAATCTAAACCTTACCCCAAATATAAACCTAAAATCTAAACATAACCCCAAATCTAAACCTAAAATCTAAACCTAACCCCAAATCTAAACCTAAAATCTAAACCTAACCCCAAATCTAAACCTAAAATCTAAACCTAAAATCTAAACCTAACCCCAAATCTAAACCTAAAATCTAAACCTAACCCCAAATCTAAACCTAACCCCAAATCTAAACCTAACCCCAAATCTAAACCTAAAATCTAAACCTAACCCCAAATCTAAACCTAACCCCAAATCTAAACCTAAAATATAAACCTAAACCCAAATCTAAACCTAAAATCTAAACCTAAAATCTAAACCTAACCCCAAATCTAAACCTTAAGTCTAAACCTAACCCCAATCTAAACCTAAAATCTAAACCTAACCCCAAATCTAAACCTAACCCCAAATCTAAACCTAAAATCTGAACCTAACCCAAAATCTAAACCTAAAATCTAAACCTAACCCCAAATCTAAACCTAACCCCAAATCTAAACCTAAAATCTAAACCTAACCCCAAATCTAAACCTAAAATCTAAACCTAAAATCTAAACCTAACCCCAAATCTAAACCTAAAATCTAAACCTAACCCCAAATCTACACCTAACCCCAAATCTAAACCTAAAATCTAAACCTAACCCCAAATCTAAACCTAAAATCTAAACCTAACTCCAAATCTAAACCTAACCCCAAATCTAAACCTAAAATCTAAACCTAACCCCAAATCTAAACCTAACCCCAAATCTAAACCTAAAATCTAAACCTAACCCCAAATCTAAACCTTACCCCAAATATAAACCTAAAATCTAAACCTAACCCCAAATCTAAACCTAAAATCTAAACCTAACCCAAATCTAAACCTAACCCCAAATCTAAACCTAAAATCTAAACCTAACCCCAAATCTACACCTAACCCCAAATCTAAACCTAAAATCTAAACCTAACCCCAAATCTAAACCTAAAATCTAAACCTAACCCCAAATCTAAACCTAAAATCTAAACCTAACTCCAAATCTAAACCTAACCCCAAATCTAAACCTAAAATCTAAACCTAACTCCAAATCTAAACCTAACCCCAAATCTAAACCTAAAATCTAAACCTAACCCCAAATCTAAACCTAAAATCTAAACCTAACCCCAAATCTAAACCTAAAATCTAAACCTAACTCCAAATCTAAACCTAACCCCAAATCCAAACCTAAAATCTAAACCTAACTCCAAATCTAAACCTAACCCCAAATCTAAACCTAAAATCTAAACCTAACCCCAAATCTAAACCTAACCCCATATCTAAACCTAAAATCTAAACCTAACCCCAAATCTAAACCTAAAATCTAAACCTAACCCCAATTCTAAACCTAACCCCAAATCTAAACCTAAAATCTAAACCTAACCCCAAATATAAACCTTACCCCAAATATAAACCTAAAATCTAAACCTAACCCCAAATCTAAACCTAAAATCTAAACCTAAAATCTAAACCTAACCCCAAATCTAAACCTAAAATCTAAACCTAACCCCAAATCTAAACCTAACCCCAAATCTAAACCTAAAATCTAAACCTAACCCCAATTCTAAACCTAACCCCAAATCTAAACCTAAAATCTAAACCTAACCCCAAATCTAAACCTAAAATCTAAACCTAACCCCAAATCTAAACCTAAAATCTAAACCTAACCCCAAATCTAAACCTAAAATCTAAACCTAACCCCAAATCTAAACCTAAAATTTAAACCTAACCCCAAATCTAAACCTAACCCCAAATCTAAACCTAAAATCTAAGCCTAAAATCTAAACCTAACCCCAAATCTAAACCTAAAATCTAAACCTAACCCCAAATCTAAACCTAAAATCTAAACCTAACCCCAAATCTAAACCTAAAATCTAAACCTAACCCCAAATCTAAACCTAAAATCTAAACCTAACCCCAAATCTAAACCTAACCCCAAATCTAAACCTAAAATCTAAACCTAACCCCAAATCTAAACCTAACCCCATATCTAAACCTAAAATCTAAACCTAACCCCAAATCTAAACCTAAAATCTAAACCTAACCCCAAATCTAAACCTAACCCCAAATCTAAACCTAAAATCTAAACCTAATCCCAAATCTAAACCTTACCCCAAATATAAACCTAAAATCTAAACATAACCCCAAATCTAAACCTAAAATCTAAACCTAACCCCAAATCTAAACCTAAAATCTAATCCTAACCTAAAATCTAAACCTAAAATCTAAACCTAAAATCTAAACCTAACCCCAAATCTAAACCTAAAATCTAAACCTAACCCCAAATCTAAACCTAACCCCAAATCTAAACCTAAAATCTAAACCTAAAATCTACACCTAACCCCAAATCTAAACCTAAAATCTAAACCTAACCCCAAATCTAAACCTAAACCCAAATCTAAACCTAAAATCTAAACCTAAACCCAAATCTAAACCTAAAATCTAAACCTAAAATCTAAACCTAACCCCAAATCTAAACCTAAAATCTAAACCTAACCCCAAATCTAAACCTAACCCCAAATCTAAACCTAAAATCTAAACCTAACCCCAAATTTAAACCTAAAATCTAAACCTAACCCCAAATCTAAACCCCAAATCTAAACCTAACCCCAAATTTAAACCTAACCCCAAATCTAAACCTAAAATCTAAACCTAACCCCAAATCTAAACCTAAAATCTAAACCTAAAATCTAAACCTAACCCCAAATCTAAACCTAAAATCTAAACCTAACCCCAAATCTAAACCTAACCCCAAATCTAAACCTAACCCCAAATCTAAACCTAAAATCTAAACCTAACCCCAAATCTAAACCTAACCCCAAATCTAAACCTAAAATCTAAACCTAAACCCAAATCTAAACCTAAAATCTAAACCTAACCCCAAATCTAAACCTAACCCCAAATCTAAACCTTAAATCTAAACCTAACCCCAAATCTAAACCTAAAATCTAAACCTAACCCCAAATCTAAACCTAACCCCAAATCTAAACCTAAAATCTAAACCTAACCCCAAATTTAAACCTAAAATCTAAACCTAACCCCAAATCTAAACCTAAAATCTAAACCTAACCCCAAATCTAAACCTAACCCCAAATCTAAACCTAACATCTAAACCTAACCCCAAATCTAAACCTAAAATCTAAACCTAACCCCAAATCTAAACCTAACCCCAAATCTAAACCTAAAATCTAAACCTAACCCCAAATCTAAACCTAACCCCAAATCTAAACCTAAAATCTAAACCTAAAATCTAAACCTAAAATCTAAACCTAACCCCAAATCTAAACCTAAAATCTAAACCTAACCCCAATTCTAAACCTAACCCCAAATCTAAACCTAAAATCTAAACCTAACCCCAAATCTAAACCTAAAATCTAAACCTAACCCCAAATCTAAACCTTAAATCTAAACCTAACCCCAAATCTAAACCTAAAATCTAAACCTAACCCCAAATCTAAACCTAAAATCTAAACCTAACCCCAAATCTAAACCTAAAATCTAAACCTAAAATCTAAACCTAACCCCAAATCTAAACCTTACCTCAAATATAAACCTAAAATCTAAACCTAACCCCAAATCTAAACCTAAAATCTAAACCTAACCCCAAATCTAAACCTAAAATCTAAACCTAACCCCAAATCTAAACCTAAAATCTAAACCTAAAATCTAAACCTAACCCCAAATCTAAACCTAACCCCAAATCTAAACCTAAAATCTAAACCTAACCCCAAATCTACACCTAACCCCAAATCTAAACCTAAAATCTAAACCTAACCCCAAATCTAAACCTAAAATCTAAACCTAACCCCAAATCTAAACCTAAAATCTAAACCTAACTCCAAATCTAAACCTAACCCCAAATCTAAACCTAAAATCTAAACCTAACCCCAAATCTAAACCTAACCCCAAATCTAAACCTAAAATCTAAACCTAACCCCAAATCTAAACCTAACCCCATATCTAAACCTAAAATCTAAACCTAACCCCAAATCTAAACCTAAAGTCTAAACCTAACCCCAAATCTAAACCTAAAATCTAAACCTAACCCCAAATCTAAACCTAACCCCAAATCTAAACCTAAAATCTAAACCTAACCTAAAATCTAAACCTAACCCCAAATCTAAACCTAAAATCTAAACCTAACCCCAAATCTAAACCTTAATTCTAAACCTAACCCCAAATCTAAACCTAAAATCTAAACCTAACCCCAAATCTAAACCTAACCCCAAATCTAAACCTAAAATCTAAACCTAACCCCAAATCTAAACCTAAAATCTAAACCTAACCCCAAATCTAAACCTAACCCCAAATCTAAATCTAAAATCTAAACCTAACCCCAAATCTAAACCTAACCCCAAATCTAAACCTAAAATCTAAACCTAACCCCAAATCTAAACCTAACCCCAAATCTAAACCTAAAATCTAAACCTAACCCCAAATCTAAACCTAAAATCTAAACCTAAAATCTAAACCTAACCCCAAATCTAAACCTAAAATCTAAACCTAACCCCAAATCTAAACCTAAAATCTAAACCTAACCCCAAATCTAATCCTAACCCCAAATCTAAACCTAAAATCTAAACCTAATCCCAAATCTAAACCTTACCCCAAATATAAACCTAAAATCTAAACATAACCCCAAATCTAAACCTAAAATCTAAACCTAACCCCAAATCTAAACCTAAAATCTAAACCTAACCCCAAATCTAAACCTAAAATCTAAACCTAAAATCTAAACCTAACCCCAAATCTAAACCTAAAATCTAAACCTAACCCCAAATCTAAACCTAACCCCAAATCTAAACCTAACCCCAAATCTAAACCTAAAATCTAAACCTAACCCCAAATCTAAACCTAACCCCAAATCTAAACCTAAAATCTAAACCTAAACCCAAATCTAAACCTAAAATCTAAACCTAAAATCTAAACCTAACCCCAAATCTAAACCTTAAGTCTAAACCTAACCCCAAATCTAAACCTAAAATCTAAACCTAACCCCAAATCTAAACCTAACCCCAAATCTAAACCTAAAATCTGAACCTAACCCCAAATCTAAACCTAAAATCTAAACCTAACCCCAAATCTAAACCTAAAATCTAAACCTAACCCCAAATCTAAACCTAACCCCAAATCTAAACCTAAAATCTAAACCTAACCCCAAATCTAAACCTAAAATCTAAACCTAAAATCTAAACCTAACCCCAAATCTAAACCTAAAATCTAAACCTAACCCCAAATCTACACCTAACCCCAAATCTAAACCTAAAATCTAAACCTAACCCCAAATCTAAACCTAAAATCTAAACCTAACTCCAAATCTAAACCTAACCCCAAATCTAAACCTAAAATCTAAACCTAACCCCAAATCTAAACCTAACCCCAAATCTAAACCTAAAATCTAAACCTAACCCCAAATCTAAACCTTACCCCAAATATAAACCTAAAATCTAAACCTAACCCCAAATCTTAACCTAAAATCTAAACCTAACCCAAATCTAAACCTAACCCCAAATCTAAACCTAAAATCTAAACCTAACCCCAAATCTACACCTAACCCCAAATCTAAACCTAAAATCTAAACCTAACCCCAAATCTAAACCTAAAATCTAAACCTAACCCCAAATCTAAACCTAAAATCTAAACCTAACTCCAAATCTAAACCTAACCCCAAATCTAAACCTAAAATCTAAACCTAACTCCAAATCTAAACCTAACCCCAAATCTAAACCTAAAATCTAAACCTAACCCCAAATCTAAACCTAACCCCATATCTAAACGTAAAATCTAAACCTAACCCCAAATCTAAACCTAAAACCTAAACCTAACCCCAATTCTAAACCTAACCCCAAATCTAAACCTAAAATCTAAACCTAACCCCAATTCTAAACCTAACCCCAAATCTGAACCTAAAATCTAAACCTAACCCCAAATCTAAACCTTACCCCAAATATAAACCTGAAATCTAAACCTAACCCCAAATCTAAACCTAAAATCTAAACCTAAAATCTAAACCTAACCCCAAATCTAAACCTAAAATCTAAACCTAACCCCAAATTTAAACCTAAAATCTAAACCTAACCCCAAATCTAAACCTAAAATCTAAACCTAACCCCAAATCTAAACCTAACCCCAAATCTAAACCTAACATCTAAACCTAACCCCAAATCTAAACCTAACCCAAATCTAAACCTAAAATCTAAACCTAACCCCAAATCTAAACCTAACCCCAAATCTAAACCTAAAATCTAAACCTAACCCCAAATCTAAACCTAAAATCTAAACCTAACCCCAAATCTAAACCTAAAATCTAAACCTAACCCCAAATCTAAACCTAACCCCAAATCTAAACCTAAAATCTAAACCTAACCCCAAATCTAAACCTAAAATCTAAACCTAAAATCTAAACCTAACCCCAAATCTAAACCTAAAATCTAAACCTACCCCAAATCTAAACCTAACCCCAAATCTAAACCTAAAATCTAAACCTAACCTAAAATCTAAACCTAACCCCAAATCTAAACCTAAAATCTAAACCTAAACCCAAATCTAAACCTAAAATCTAAACCTAACCCCAATTCTAAACCTAACCCCAAATCTAAACCTAAAATCTAAACCTAACTCCAAATCTTAACCCCAAATCTAAACCTTAAATCTAAACCTAACCCCAAATCTAAACCTAAAATCTAAACCTAACCCCAAATCTAAACCTAAAATCTAAACCTAACACCAAATCTAAACCTAAAATCTAAACCTAACCCCAAATCTAAACCTAACCCCAAATCTAAACCTAAAATCTAAACCTAACCCCAAATCTAAACCTAAAATCTAAACCTAACCCCAAATCTAAACCTAACCCTAAATCTAAACCTAAAATCTAAACCTAACCCCAAATCTAAACCTAAAATCTAAACCTAAAATCTAAACCTAACCCCAAATCTAATCCTAACCCCAAATCTAAACCTAAAATCTAAACCTAATCCCAAATCTAAACCTTACCCCAAATATAAACCTAAAATCTAAACATAACCCCAAATCTAAACCTAAAATCTAAACCTAACCCCAAATCTAAACCTAAAATCTAAACCTAACCCCAAATCTAAACCTAAAATCTAAACCTAAAATCTAAACCTAACCCCAAATCTAAACCTAAAATCTAAACCTAACCCCAAATCTAAACCTAACCCCAAATCTAAACCTAAAATCTAAACCTAACCCCAAATCTAAACCTAACCCCAAATCTAAACCTAAAATCTAAACCTAAACCCAAATCTAAACCTAAAATCTAAACCTAACCCCAAATCTAAACCTTAAGTCTAAACCTAACCCCAAATCTAAACCTAAAATCTAAACCTAACCCCAAATCTAAACCTAACCCCAAATCTAAACCTAAAATCTAAACCTAACCCCAAATCTAAACCTAAAATCTAAACCTAACCCCAAATCTAAACCTAACCCCAAATCTAAACCTAAAATCTAAACCTAACCCCAAATCTAAACCTAAAATCTAAACCTAAAATCTAAACCTAACCCCAAATCTAAACCTAAAATCTAAACCTAACCCCAAATCTACACCTAACCCCAAATCTAAACCTAAAATCTAAACCTAACCCCAAATCTAAACCTAAAATCTAAACCTAACCCAAATCTAAACCTAACCCCAAATCTAAACCTAAAATCTAAACCTAACCCCAAATCTACACCTAACCCCAAATCTAAACCTAAAATCTAAACCTAACCCCAAATCTAAACCTAAAATCTAAACCTAACCCCAAATCTAAACCTAAAATCTAAACCTAACCCCAAATCTAAACCTAAAATCTAAACCTAACTCCAAATCTAAACCTAACCCCAAATCTAAACCTAAAATCTAAACCTAACTCCAAATCTAAACCTAACCCCAAATCTAAACCTAAAATCTAAACCTAACCCCAAATCTAAACCTAACCCCATATCTAAACGTAAAATCTAAACCTAACCCCAAATCTAAACCTAAAATCTAAACCTAACCCCAATTCTAAACCTAACCCCAAATCTAAACCTAAAATCTAAACCTAACCCCAAATCTAAACCTTACCCCAAATATAAACCTGAAATCTAAACCTAACCCCAAATCTAAACCTAAAATCTAAACCTAAAATCTAAACCTAACCCCAAATCTAAACCTAAAATCTAAACCTAACCCCAAATCTAAACCTAACCCCAAATCTAAACCTAAAATCTAAACCTAACCCCAAATCTAAACCTAAAATCTAAACCTAACCCCAAATCTAAACCTAAAATCTAAACCTAACCCCAAATCTAAACCTAACCCCAAATCTAAACCTAAAATCTAAACCTAACCCCAAATCTAAACCTAACCCCAAATCTAAACCTAAAATCTAAACCTAACCCCAAATCTAAACCTAAAATCTAAACCTAACCCCAAATCTAAACCTAAAATCTAAACCTAACCCCAAATCTAAACCTAACCCCAAATCTAAACCTAAAATCTAAACCTAACCCCAAATCTAAACCTAAAATCTAAACCTAAAATCTAAACCTAACCCCAAATCTAAACCTAAAATCTAAACCTACCCCAAATCTAAACCTAACCCCAAATCTAAACCTAAAATCTAAACCTAACCTAAAATCTAAACCTAACTCCAAATCTAAACCAAAAATCTAAACCTAACCCCAAATCTAAACCTAAAATCTAGACCTAACCCCAAATCTAAACCTTAAATCTAAACCTAACCACAAATCTAAACCTAACCCCAAATCTACACCTAACCCCAAATCTAAACCTAAAATCTAAACCTAACCCCAAATCTAAACCTAAAATCTAAACCTAACTCCAAATCTAAACCTAACCCCAAATCTAAACCTAAAATCTAAACCTAACTCCAAATCTAAACCTAACCCCAAATCTAAACCTAAAATCTAAACCTAACCCCAAATCTAAACCTAACCCCAAATCTAAACCTAAAATCTAAACCTAATCCCAAATCTAAACCTTACCCCAAATATAAACCTAAAATCTAAACCTAACCCCAAATCTAAACCTAAAATCTAAACCTAACCCCAAATCTATAACCTAACCCCAAATCTAAACCTAAAATCTAAACCTAACCCCAAATCTACACCTAACCCCAAATCTAAACCTAAAATCTAAACCTAACCCCAAATCTAAACCTTACCCCAAATATAAACCTGAAATCTAAACCTAACCCCAAATCTAAACCTAAAATCTAAACCTAAAATCTAAACCTAACCCCAAATCTAAACCTAAAATCTAAACCTAACCCCAAATCTAAACCTAACCCCAAATCTAAACCTAAAATCTAAACCTAACGCCAATTCTAAACCTAACCCCAAATCTAAACCTAAAATCTAAACCTAACCCCAAATCTAAACCTAAAATCTAAACCTAACCCCAAATCTAAACCTTAAATCTAAACCTAACCCCAAATCTAAACCTAAAATCTAAACCTAACCCCAAATCTAAACCTAAAATCTAAACCTAACCCCAAATCTAAACCTAAAATCTAAACCTAACCCCAAATCTAAACCTAAAATCTAAACCTAACCCCAAATCTAAACCTAACCCCAAATCTAAACCTAAAATCTAAACCTAACCCCAAATCTAAACCTAAAATCTAAACCTAACCCCAAATCTAAACCTAAAATCTAAACCTAACCCCAAATCTAAACCTAACCCCAAATCTAAACCTAAAATCTAAACCTAACCCCAAATCTAAACCTAAAATCTAAACCTAAAATCTAAACCTAACCCCAAATCTAAACCTAAAATCTAAACCTAACCCCAAATCTAAACCTAACCCCATATCTAAACCTAAAATCTAAACCTAACCCCAAATCTAAACCTAAAATCTAAACCTAACCCCAAATCTAAACCTAACCCCAAATCTAAACCTAAAATCTAAACCTAATCCCAAATCTAAACCTTACCCCAAATATAAACCTAAAATCTAAACATAACCCCAAATCTAAACCTAAAATCTAAACCTAACCCCAAATCTAAACCTAAAATCTAAACCTAACCTAAAATCTAAACCTAAAATCTAAACCTAAAATCTAAACCTAACCCCAAATCTAAACCTAAAATCTAAACCTAACCCCAAATTTAAACCTAACCCCAAATCTAAACCTAAAATCTAAACCTAAAATCTAAACCTAACCCCAAATCTAAACCTAAAATCTAAACCTAACCCCAAATCTAAACCTAAAATCTAAACCTAACCCCAAATCTAAACCTAAAATCTAAACCTAAAATCTAAACCTAACCCCAAATCTAAACCTAAAATCTAAACCTAACCCCAAATCTAAACCTAAAATCTAAACCTAACCCCAAATCTAAACCTAACCCCAAATCTAAACCTAAAATCTAAACCTAACCCCAAATTTAAACCTAAAATCTAAACCTAACCCCAAATCTAAACCCCAAATCTAAACCTAACCCCAAATTTAAACCTAACCCCAAATCTAAACCTAAAATCTAAACCTAACCCCAAATCTAAACCTAAAATCTAAACCTAAAATCTAAACCTAACCCCAAATCTAAACCTAAAATCTAAACCTAACCCCAAATCTAAACCTAACCCCAAATCTAAACCTAAAATCTAAACCTAACCCCAAATCTAAACCTAAAATCTAAACCTAACCCCAAATCTAAACCTAACCCCAAATCTAAACCTAAAATCTAAACCTAAACCCAAATCTAAACCTAAAATCTAAACCTAACCCCAAATCTAAACCTAACCCCAAATCTAAACCTTAAATCTAAACCTAACCCCAAATCTAAACCTAAAATCTAAACCTAACCCCAAATCTAAACCTAACCCCAAATCTAAACCTAAAATCTAAACCTAACCCCAAATTTAAACCTAAAATCTAAACCTAACCCCAAATCTAAACCTAAAATCTAAACCTAACCCCAAATCTAAACCTAACCCCAAATCTAAACCTAACATCTAAACCTAACCCCAAATCTAAACCTAAAATCTAAACCTAAAATATAAACCTAACCCCAAATCTAAACTTAAAATCTAAACCTAACCCCAAATCTAAACCTAACCCCAAATCTAAACCTTAAATCTAAACCTAACCCCAAATCTAAACCTAAAATCTAAACCTAACCCCAAATCTAAACCTAAAATCTAAACCTAACCCCAAATCTAAACCTAACCCCAAATCTAAACCTAAAATCTAAACCTAACCCCAAATCTAAACCTAACCCCATATCTAAACCTAAAATCTAAACCTAACTCCAAATCTAAACCTAACCCCATATCTAAACCTAAAATCTAAACCTAAGCCCAAATCTAAACCTAAAATCTAAACCTAACCCCAAATCTAAACCTTACCCCAAATATAAACCTAAAATCTAAACCTAACCCCAAATCTAAACCTAAAATCTAAACCTAACCCCAAATCTAAACCTAAAATCTAAACCTAACCCCAAATCTAAACCTAAAATGTAAACCTAAAATCTAAACCTAACCCCAAATCTAAACCTAACCCCAAATCTAAACCTAACCCCAAATCTAAACCTTACCCCAAATATAAACCTGAAATCTAAACCTAACCCCAAATCTAAACCTAAAATCTAAACCTAACCCCAAATCTAAACCTAACCCCAAATATAAACCTAAAATCTAAACCTAACCTAAAATCTAAACCTAACCCCAAATCTAAACCTAAAATCTAAACCTAACCCCAAATCTAAACCTAAAATCTAAACCTAACCCCAAATCTAAACCTAACCCCAAATCTAAACCTTAAATCTAAACCTAACCCCAAATCTAAACCTAAAATCTAAACCTAACCCCAAATCTAAACCTAACCCCAAATCTAAACCTAAAATCTAAACCTAACCCCAAATCTAAACCTAACCCCAAATCTAAACCTAAAATCTAAACCTAACCCCAAATCTAAACCTAAAATCTAAACCTAACCCCAAATCTAAACCTAACCCCAAATCTAAACCTAAAATCTAAACCTAACCCCAAATCTAAACCTAACCCCAAATCTAAACCTAAAATCTAAACCTAACCCCAAATCTAAACCTAAAATCTAAACCTAAAATCTAAACCTAACCCCAAATCTAAACCTAAAATCTAAACCTAACCCCAAATCTAAACCTAACCCCATATCTAAACCTAAAATCTAAACCTAACCCCAAATCTAAACCTAAAATCTAAACCTAACCCCAAATCTAAACCTAACCCCAAATCTAAACCTAAAATCTAAACCTAATCCCAAATCTAAACCTTACCCCAAATATAAACCTAAAATCTAAACATAACCCCAAATCTAAACCTAAAATCTAAACCTAACCCCAAATCTAAACCTAAAATCTAAACCTAACCCCAAATCTAAACCTAAAATCTAAACCTAACCCCAAATCTAAACCTAAAATCTAAACCTAACCCCAAATCTAAACCTAACCCCAAATCTAAACCTAACCCCAAATCTAAACCTAAAATCTAAACCTAACCCCAAATCTAAACCTAACCCCAAATCTAAACCTAAAATCTAAACCTAACCCCAAATCTAAACCTAAAATCTAAACCTAACCCCAAATCTAAACCTAAAATCTAAACCTAACCCCAAATCTAAACCTAACCCCAAATCTAAACCTAAAATCTAAACCTAACCCCAAATCTAAACCTAAAATCTAAACCTAAAATCTAAACCTAACCCCAAATCTAAACCTAAAATCTAAACCTAACCCCAAATCTACACCTAACCCCAAATCTAAACCTAAAATCTAAACCTAACCCCAAATCTAAACCTAAAATCTAAACCTAACTCCAAATCTAAACCTAACCCCAAATCTAAACCTAAAATCTAAACCTAACCCCAAATCTAAACCTAACCCCAAATCTAAACCTAAAATCTAAACCTAACCCCAAATCTAAACCTTACTCCAAATATAAACCTAAAATCTAAACCTAACCCCAAATCTAAACCTAAAATCTAAACCTAACCCAAATCTAAACCTAAAGCCAAATCTAAACCTAAAATCTAAACCTAACCCCAAATCTAAACCTAAAATCTAAACCTAACTCCAAATCTAAACCTAACCCGAAATCTAAACCTAAAATCTAAACCTAACTCCAAATCTAAACCTAACCCCAAATCTAAACCTAAAATCTAAACCTAACCCCAAATCTAAACCTAACCCCATATCTAAACGTAAAATCTAAACCTAACCCCAAATCTAAACCTAAAATCTAAACCTAACCCCAATTCTAAACCTAACCCCAAATCTAAACCTAAAATCTAAACCTAACCCCAAATCTAAACCTTACCCCAAATATAAACCTGAAATCTAAACCTAACCCCAAATCTAAACCTAAAATCTAAACCTAAAATCTAAACCTAACCCCAAATCTAAACCTAAAATCTAAACCTAACCCCAAATCTAAACCTAACCCCAAATCTAAACCTTAAATCTAAACCTAACCCCAAATCTAAACCTAAAATCTAAACCTAACCCCAAATCTAAACCTAACCCCAAATCTAAACCTAAAATCTAAACCTAACCCCAAATTTAAACCTAAAATCTAAACCTAACCCCAAATCTAAACCTAAAATCTAAACCTAACCCCAAATCTAAACCTAACCCCAAATCTAAACCTAACATCTAAACCTAACCCCAAATCTAAACCTAAAATCTAAACCTAAAATATAAACCTAACCCCAAATCTAAACCTAAAATCTAAACCTAACCCCAAATCTAAACCTAACCCCAAATCTAAACCTTAAATCTAAACCTAACCCCAAATCTAAACCTAAAATCTAAACCTAACCCCAAATCTAAACCTAAAATCTAAACCTAACTCCAAATCTAAACCTAACCCCAAATCTAAACCTAAAATCTAAACCTAACCCCAAATCTAAACCTAACCCCATATCTAAACCTAAAATCTAAACCTAACTCCAAATCTAATCCTAACCCCATATCTAAACCTAAAATCTAAACCTAACCCCAAATCTAAACCTAAAATCTAAACCTAACCCCAAATCTAAACCTTACCCCAAATATAAACCTAAAATCTAAACCTAACCCCAAATCTAAACCTAAAATCTAAACCTAACCCCAAATCTAAACCTAAAATCTAAACCTAACCCCAAATCTAAACCTAAAATGTAAACCTAAAATCTAAACCTAACCCCAAATCTAAACCTAACCCCAAATCTAAACCTAACCCCAAATCTAAACCTTACCCCAAATATAAACCTGAAATCTAAACCTAACCCCAAATCTAAACCTAAAATCTAAACCTAACCCCAAATCTAAACCTAACCCCAAATCTAAACCTAAAATCTAAACCTAACCTAAAATCTAAACCTAACCCCAAATCTAACCTAAAATCTAAACCTAACCCCAAATCTAAACCTAAAATCTAAACCTAACCCCAAATCTAAACCTAACCCCAAATCTAAACCTTAAATCTAAACCTAACCCCAAATCTAAACTCCTAAAATCTAAACCTAACCCCAAATCTAAACCTAACCCCAAATCTAAACCTAAAATCTAAACCTAACCCCAAATCTAAACCTAACCCCAAATCTAAACCTAAAATCTAAACCTAACCCCAAATCTAAACCTAAAATCTAAACCTAACCCCAAATCTAAACCTAACCCCAAATCTAACCTAAAATCTAAACCTAACCCCAAATCTAAACCTAACCCCAAATCTAAACCTAAAATCTAAACCTAACCCCAAATCTAAACCTAAAATCTAAACCTAAAATCTAAACCTAACCCCAAATCTAAACCTAAAATCTAAACCTACCCCAAATCTAAACCTAACCCCATATCTAAACCTAAAATCTAAACCTAACCCCAAATCTAAACCTAAAATCTAAACCTAACCCCAAATCTAAACC
Source organism: Patagioenas fasciata (assembly GCF_037038585.1). Lineage (NCBI taxonomy): Eukaryota > Metazoa > Chordata > Aves > Columbiformes > Columbidae > Patagioenas > Patagioenas fasciata. The sequence continues at coordinate 63,474 of NW_027288513.1, forward strand.
TAACCCCAAATCTAAACCTAAAATCTAAACCTAATCCCAAATCTAAACCTTACCCCAAATATAAACCTAAAATCTAAACATAACCCCAAATCTAAACCTAAAATCTAAACCTAACCCCAAATCTAAACCTAAAATCTAAACCTAACCCCAAATCTAAACCTAAAATCTAAACCTAAAATCTAAACCTAACCCCAAATCTAAACCTAAAATCTAAACTTAACCCCAAATCTAAACCTAACCCCAAATATAAACCTAAAATCTAAACCTAACCCCAAATCTAAACCTAACCCCAAATCTAAACCTAAAATCTAAACCTAACCCCAAATCTAAACCTAACCCCAAATCTAAACCTAAAATCTAAACCTAAACCCAAATCTAAACCTAAAATCTAAACCTAACCCCAAATCTAAACCTTAAGTCTAAACCTAACCCAAATCTAAACCTAAAATCTAAACCTAACCCCAAATCTAAACCTAACCCCAAATCTAAACCTAAAATCTAAACCTAACCCCAAATCTAAACCTAACCCCAAATCTAAACCTAAAATCTAAACCTAACCCCAAATCTAAACCTAAATCTAAACCTAACCCCAAATCTAAACCTAACCCCAAATCTAAACCTAACCCCAAATCTAAACCTAACCCCAAATCTAAACCTAAAATCTAAACCTAACCCCAAATCTAAACCTAAAATCTAAACCTAATATCTAAACCTAACCCCAAATCTAAACCTAAAATCTAAACCTAACCCCAAATCTAAACCTAACCCCATATCTAAACCTAAAATCTAAACCTAACCCCAAATCTAAACCTAAAATCTAAACCTAACCCCAAATCTAAACCTAACCCCAAATCTAAACCTAAAATCTAAACCTAATCCCAAATCTAAACCTTACCCCAAATATAAACCTAAAATCTAAACATAACCCCAAATCTAAACCTAAAATCTAAACCTAACCCCAAATCTAAACCTAAAATCTAAACCTAAAATCTAAACCTAACCCCAAATCTAAACCTAAAATCTAAACCTAACCCCAAATCTAAACCTAACCCCAAATCTAAACCTAAAATCTAAACCTAACCCCAAATCTAAACCTAACCCCAAATCTAAACCTAAAGTCTAAACCTAACCCCAAATCTAAACCTAACCCCAAATCTAAACCTAAAATCTAAACCTAACCCCAAATCTAAACCTAAAATCTAAACCTAACCCCAAATCTAAACCTTAAGTCTAAACCTAACCCCAAATCTAAACCTAAAATCTAAACCTAACCCCAAATCTAAACCTAACCCCAAATCTAAACCTAAAATCTAAACCTAACCCCAAATCTAAACCTAAAATCTAAACCTAACCCCAAATCTAACCTAAAATCTAAACCTAACCCCAAATCTAAACCTAACCCCAAATCTAAACCTAAAATCTAAACCTAACCCCAAATCTAAACCTAAAATCTAAACCTAAAATCTAAACCTAACCCCAAATCTAAACCTAAAATCTAAACCTAACCCCAAATCTACACCTAACCCCAAATCTAAACCTAAAATCTAAACCTAACCCCAAATCTAAACCTAAAATCTAAACCTAACCCAAATCTAAACCTAACCCCAAATCTAAACCTAAAATCTAAACCTAACCCCAAATTTAAACCTAACCCCAAATCTAAACCTAAAATCTAAACCTAACCCCAAATCTAAACCTAAAATCTAAACCTAACCCCAAATCTAAACCTAAAATCTAAACCTAACCCCAAATCTAAACCTAAAATCTAAACCTAACTCCAAATCTAAACCTAACCCCAAATCTAAACCTAAAATCTAAACCTAACTCCAAATCTAAACCTAACCCCAAATCTAAACCTAAAATCTAAACCTAACCCCAAATCTAAACCTAACCCCATATCTAAACGTAAAATCTAAACCTAACCCCAAATCTAAACCTAAAATCTAAACCTAACCCCAATTCTAAACCTAACCCCAAATCTACACCTAATAATCTAAAACCTAACCCCAAATCTAAACCTAAAATCTAAACCTAACCCCAAATCTAAACCTAAAAATCTAACCTAACCCCAAATCTAAACCTAACCCCCAAAATCTAAACCTAAAAATCTAAACCTAACCCCAAATCTAAACCTAAAATCTAACCTAAAATCTAAACCTAACCCCAAATCTAAACCTAAAATCTAAACCTACCCCAAATCTAAACCTAACCCCAAATCTAAACCTAAAATCTAAACCTAACCTAAAATCTAAACCTAACTCCAAATCTAAACCTAAAATCTAAACCTAACCCCAAATCTAAACCTAAAATCTAAACCTAACCCCAAATCTAAACCTAAAATCTAAACCTAACCACAAATCTAAACCTAACCCCAAATCTAAACCTAACCCCAAATCTAAACCTAAAATCTAAACCTAACCCCAAATCTAAACCTAAAATCTAAACCTAACCCAAAATCTAAACCTAACCCCAAATCTAAACCTAAAATCTAAACCTAACCTCCAAATCTAAAACCTAAACCCCCAAATCTAAACCTAAAATCTAAAACCTAACCCAAATCTAAACCTAACCCCAAATCTAAACCTAAAATCTAAACCTAACCCCAAATCTAAACCTAAACCCAAATCTAAACCTAAAATCTAAACCTAACCCCAAATCTAAACCTAAAAATCTAAAACCTAACCCCAAATCTAAACCTAACCCCAAATAACTAAAAATCTAAACCTAAACCCCAAATCTAAACCTAAAAAATATAAACTAACCAAATAACTAAAACTAACCAATTAACAAATCTAAACCTAAAATCTAAACCTAACCCCAAATCTACACCTAACCCCAAATCTAAACCTAAAAATCTAAACCTAACCCCAAATCTAAACCTTACCCCAAATATAAAACCTGAAATCTAAACCTAACCCCAAATCTAAACCTAAAATCTAAACCTAAAATCTAAACCTAACCCCAAAATCTAAACCTAAAAATCTAAACCTAACCCAAATCTAAACCTAACCCCAAATATCTAAACCTAAAATCTAAACCTAACCCCAAATCTAAAACCTAAAATCTAAAACCTAACCCAAATCTAAACCTAAAAATCTAAACCTAACCCCAAATCTAAACCTAAAATCTAAACCTAACCCCAAAATCTAAACCTAACCCCAAATCTAAACCTGAAAATCTAAACCTAACCCCAAATCTAAACCTAAAATCTAAAACCTAACCCCAAATCTAAACCTAACCCCAAATCTAAACCTAAAATCTAAACCTAACCCCAATCTAAACCTAAAATCTAAACCTAAAATCTAAACCTAACCCCAAATCTAAACCTAAAATCTAAACCTAACCCCAAAATCTAAAACCTAACCCCATATCTAAACCTAAAATCTAAACCTAACCCCAAATCTAAACCTAAAAATCTAAACCTAAACCCCAAATCTAAACCTAACCCCAAATCTAAACCTAAAATCTAAACCTAATCCCAAATCTAAACCTTACCCCAAATATAAACCCTAAAATCTAAACATAACCCCAAATCTAAACCTAAAATCTAAACCTAACCCCAAATCTAAACCTAAAATCTAAACCTAACCTAAAATCTAAACCTAAAATCTAAACCTAAAATCTAAACCTAACCCCAAATCTAAACCTAAAATCTAAACCTAACCCCAAATCTAAACCTAACCCCAAATCTAAACCTAAAATCTAAACCTAAAAATCTAAACCTAACCCCAAATCTAAACCTAAAATCTAAACCTAACCCCAAATCTAAACCTAAAATCTAAACCTAACCCCAAATCTAAACCTAAAATCTAAACCTAAAATCTAAACCTAACCCCCAAATCTAAACCTAAAATCTAAACCTAACCCCAAATCTAAACCTAAAATCTAAACCTAACCCCAAATCTAAACCTAACCCCAAATCTAAACCTAAAATCTAAAACCTAACCCCAAATTTAAACCTAAAATCTAAAACCTAACCCCAAATCTAAACCCCAAATCTAAAACCTAACCCCAAAATTTAAACCTAACCCCAAATCTAAACCTAAAAATCTAAACCTAACCCCAAATCTAAACCTAAAATCTAAACCTAAAATCTAAACCTAACCCCAAATCTAAACCTAAAAATCTAAACCTAACCCCAAATCTAAACCTAACCCCAAATCTAAACCTAAAATCTAAACCTAACCCCAAATCTAAACGTAAAAATCTAAACCTAACCCCAAATCTAAACCTAACCCCAAATCTAAACCTAAAAATGTAAACCTAAAACCCAAATCTAAACCTAAAATCTAAACCTAACCCCAAATCTAAACCTAACCCCAAATCTAAACCTTAAATCTAAACCTAACCCCAAAATCTAAACCTAAAATCTAAACCTAACCCCAAATCTAAAACCTAACCCCAAATCTAAACCTAAAATCTAAACCTAACCCCAAATTTAAACCTAAAATCTAAACCTAACCCCAAATCTAAACCTAAAATCTAAACCTAACCCCAAATCTAAACCTAACCCCAAATCTAAACCTAACATCTAAACCTAACCCCAAATCTAAACCTAAAATCTAAACCTAAAATATAAACCTAACCCCAAATCTAAACTTAAAATCTAAACCTAACCCCCAAATCTAAAACCTAACCCCAAATCTAAACCTTAAATCTAAACCTAACCCCAAATCTAAACCTAAAAATCTAAAACCTAACCCCAAATCTAAACCTAACCCCATATCTAAAACCTAAAATCTAAACCTAACTCCAAATCTAAAACCTAACCCCATATCTAAACCTAAAATCTAAACCTAACCCCAAATCTAAACCTAAAATCTAAACCTAACCCCAAATCTAAAACCTTACCCCAAATATAAACCTAAAATCTAAAACCTAACCCCAAATCTAAACCTAAAATCTAAACCTAACCCCAAATCTAAACCTAAAATGTAAACCTAAAATCTAAACCTAACCCCAAATCTAAACCTAACCCCAAAATCTAAACCTAACCCCAAATCTAAACCTTACCCCAAATATAAACCTGAAATCTAAACCTAACCCCAAATCTAAACCTAAAATCTAAACCTAACCCCAAATCTAAAACCTAACCCCAAATCTAAACCTAAAATCTAAACCTAACCTAAAAATCTAAACCTAACCCCAAATCTAAACCTAAAATCTAAAACCTAACCCCAAATCTAAACCTAAAATCTAAACCTAACCCCAAATCTAAACCTAACCCCCAAATCTAAAACCTTAAATCTAAACCTAACCCCAAATCTAAACCTAAAATCTAAACCTAACCCCAAATCTAAACCTAACCCCAAATCTAAACTAAAACCTAAAACTAACCTAACCCCAAATCTAAACCTAACCCCAAATCTAAACCTAAAAATCTAAACCTAACCCCAAATCTAAACCTAACCCCAAATCTAAACCTAAAAATCTAAACCTAACCCCAAAATCTAAACCTAACCCCATATCTAAAAACTAAAATCTAAACCTAACCCCAAATCTAAACCTAAAATCTAAACCTAACCCCAAATCTAAACCTAACCCCAAATCTAAACCTAAAATCTAAACCTAATCCCAAATCTAAACCTTACCCCCAAATATAAACCTAAAATCTAAACATAACCCCAAATCTAAACCTAAAATCTAAACCTAACCCCAAATCTAAACCTAAAATCTAAACCTAACCCCAAAATCTAAACCTAAAAATCTAAACCTAAAATCTAAACCTAACCCCAAATCTAAACCTAAAAATCTAAAACCTAACCCCAAATCTAAACCTAACCCCAAAATCTAAACCTAACCCCAAATCTAAACCTAAAATCTAAACCTAACCCCAAATCTAAACCTAACCCCAAATCTAAACCTAAAATCTAAACCTAACCCCAAAATCTAAACCTAAAATCTAAACCTAACCCCAAATCTAAACCTAAAATCTAAACCTAACCCCAAATCTAAACCTAACCCCAAATCTAAACCTAAAATCTAAACCTAACCCCCAAATCTAAACCTAAAATCTAAACCTAAAATCTAAAACCTAACCCCAAATCTAAACCTAAAATCTAAACCTAACCCCAAATCTACACCTAACCCCAAATCTAAACTTAAAATCTAAAACCTAACCCCAAATCTAAACCTAAAATCTAAACCTAACTCCAAATCTAAACCTAACCCCAAATCTAAACCTAAAATCTAAACCTAACCCCAAATCTAAACCTAACCCCAAATCTAAACCTAAAATCTAAACCTAACCCCCAAATCTAAACCTTACTCCAAATATAAAACCTAAAAATCTAAACCTAACCCCAAATCTAAACCTAAAATCTAAACCTAACCCAAATCTAAACCTAACGCCAAATCTAAACCTAAAAATCTAAACCTAACCCCAAATCTACACCTAACCCCAAATCTAAACCTAAAATCTAAACCTAACCCCAAAATCTAAACCTAAAATCTAAACCTAACCCCAAATCTAAACCTAACCCCATATCTAAACGTAAAATCTAACCTAACCCCAAATCTAAACCTAAAATCTAAACCTAACCCCAATTCTAAACCTAACCCCAAATCTAAACCTAAAATCTAAACCTAACCCCAAATCTAAACCTTACCCCAAATATAAACCTGAAATCTAAAACCTAACCCCAAATCTAAACCTAAAATCTAAACCTAAAATCTAAACCTAACCCCAAATCTAAACCTAAAATCTAAACCTAACCCCAAATCTAAACCTAACCCCAAATCTAAACCTTAAATCTAAACCTAACCCCAAACCTAAACCTAAAATCTAAACCTAACCCCAAATCTAAAACCTAACCCCAAATCTAAACCTAAAATCTAAACCTAACCCCCAAATTTAAACCTAAAATCTAAACCTAACCCCAAATCTAAACCTAAAATCTAAACCTAACCCCAAATCTAAACCTAACCCCAAATCTAAACCTAACATCTAAACCTAACCCCAAAATCTAAACCTAAAATCTAAACCTAAAATATAAACCTAACCCCAAATCTAAACCTAAAATCTAAACCTAACCCCAAATCTAAACCTAACCCCAAATCTAAACCTTAAATCTAAACCTAACCCCAAATCTAAACCTAAAATCTAAACCTAACCCCAAATCTAAAACCTAAAATCTAAACCTAACTCCAAATCTAAACCTAACCCCAAATCTAAACCTAAAATCTAAACCTAACCCCCAAATCTAAACCTAACCCCATATCTAAAACCTAAAATCTAAAACCTAACTCCAAATCTAATCCTAACCCCATATCTAAACCTAAAATCTAAACCTAACCCCAAATCTAAACCTAAAATCTAAACCTAACCCCAAAATCTAAACCTTACCCCAAATATAAACCTAAAATCTAAACCTAACCCCAAATCTAAACCTAAAAATCTAAACCTAAACCCCAAATCTAAACCTAAAATCTAAACCTAACCCCAAATCTAAACCTAAAATGTAAACCTAAAATCTAAAACCTAACCCCAAATCTAAACCTAACCCCAAATCTAAACCTAACCCCAAATCTAAACCTTACCCCAAATATAAACCTGAAATCTAAACCTAACCCCAAATCTAAACCTAAAATCTAAACCTAACCCCAAATCTAAACCTAACCCCAAATCTAAACCTAAAATCTAAACCTAACCTAAAATCTAAACCTAACCCCAAATCTAAACCTAAAATCTAAACCTAACCCCAAAATCTAAACCTAAAATCTAAACCTAACCCCAAATCTAAACCTAACCCCAAATCTAAACCTTAAATCTAAACCTAACCCCAAATCTAAACCTAAAAATCTAAACCTAACCCCAAATCTAAACCTAACCCCAAATCTAAACCTAAAATCTAAACCTAACCCCAAATCTAAACCTAACCCCAAATCTAAACCTAAAAATCTAAAACCTAACCCCAAAATCTAAACCTAAAATCTAAACCTAACCCCAAATCTAAACCTAACCCCAAATCTAAACCTAAAATCTAAACCTAACCCCAAATCTAAACCTAACCCCAAATCTAAACCTAAAATCTAAACCTAACCCCAAATCTAAACCTAAAATCTAAACCTAAAATCTAAACCTAACCCCAAATCTAAACCTAAAATCTAAACCTAACCCCAAATCTAAACCTAACCCCATATCTAAACCTAAAATCTAAACCTAACCCCAAATCTAAACCTAAAATCTAAACCTAACCCCAAATCTAAACCTAACCCCAAATCTAAACCTAAAATCTAAACCTAATCCCAAATCTAAACCTTACCCCAAATATAAACCTAAAATCTAAACATAACCCCAAATCTAAACCTAAAATCTAAACCTAACCCCAAATCTAAACCTAAAATCTAAACCTAACCCCAAATCTAAACCTAAAATCTAAACCTAAAATCTAAACCTAACCCCAAATCTAAACCTAAAATCTAAACTTAACCCCAAATCTAAACCTAACCCCAAATATAAACCTAAAATCTAAACCTAACCCCAAATCTAAACCTAACCCCAAATCTAAACCTAAAATCTAAACCTAACCCCAAATCTAAACCTAACCCCAAATCTAAACCTAAAATCTAAACCTAAACCCCAAATCTAAACCTAAAATCTAAACCTAACCCCAAATCTAAACCTTAAGTCTAAACCTAACCCCAAATCTAAACCTAAAATCTAAACCTAACCCCAAATCTAAACCTAACCCCAAATCTAAACCTAAAATCTAAACCTAACCCCAAATCTAAACCTAACCCCAAATCTAAACCTAAAATCTAAACCTAACCCCAAATCTAAACCTAAAATCTAAACCTAACCCCAAATCTAAACCTAACCCCAAATCTAAACCTAAAATCTAAACCTAACCCCAAATCTAAACCTAACCCCAAATCTAAACCTAAAATCTAAACCTAACCCCAAATCTAAACCTAAAATCTAAACCTAATATCTAAACCTAACCCCAAATCTAAACCTAAAATCTAAACCTAACCCCAAATCTAAACCTAACCCCATATCTAAACCTAAAATCTAAACCTAACCCCAAATCTAAACCTAAAATCTAAACCTAACCCCAAATCTAAACCTAACCCCAAATCTAAACCTAAAATCTAAACCTAATCCCAAATCTAAACCTTACCCCAAATATAAACCTAAAATCTAAACATAACCCCAAATCTAAACCTAAAATCTAAACCTAACCCCAAATCTAAACCTAAAATCTAAACCTAAAATCTAAACCTAACCCCAAATCTAAACCTAAAATCTAAACCTAACCCCAAATCTAAACCTAACCCCAAATCTAAACCTAAAATCTAAACCTAACCCCAAATCTAAACCTAAACCCAAATCTAAACCTAAAGTCTAAACCTAACCCCAAATCTAAACCTAACCCCAAATCTAAACCTAAAATCTAAACCTAACCCCAAATCTAAACCTAAAATCTAAACCTAACCCCAAATCTAAACCTTAAGTCTAAACCTAACCCCAAATCTAAACCTAAAATCTAAACCTAACCCCAAATCTAAACCTAACCCCAAATCTAAACCTAAAATCTAAACCTAACCCCAAATCTAAACCTAAAATCTAAACCTAACCCCAAATCTAAACCTAAAATCTAAACCTAACCCCAAATCTAAACCTAACCCCAAATCTAAACCTAAAATCTAAACCTAACCCCAAATCTAAACCTAAAATCTAAACCTAAAATCTAAACCTAACCCCAAATCTAAACCTAAAATCTAAACCTAACCCCAAATCTACACCTAACCCCAAATCTAAACCTAAAATCTAAACCTAACCCCAAATCTAAACCTAAAATCTAAACCTAACCCAAATCTAAACCTAACCCCAAATCTAAACCTAAAATCTAAACCTAACCCCAAATCTACACCTAACCCCAAATCTAAACCTAAAATCTAAACCTAACCCCAAATCTAAACCTAAAATCTAAACCTAACCCCAAATCTAAACCTAAAATCTAAACCTAACCCCAAATCTAAACCTAAAATCTAAACCTAACTCCAAATCTAAACCTAACCCCAAATCTAAACCTAAAATCTAAACCTAACTCCAAATCTAAACCTAACCCCAAATCTAAACCTAAAATCTAAACCTAACCCCAAATCTAAACCTAACCCCATATCTAAACGTAAAATCTAAACCTAACCCCAAATCTAAACCTAAAATCTAAACCTAACCCCAATTCTAAACCTAACCCCAAATCTAAACCTAAAATCTAAACCTAACCCCAAATCTAAACCTTACCCCAAATATAAACCTAAAATCTAAACATAACCCCAAATCTAAACCTAAAATCTAAACCTAAAATCTAAACCTAACCCCAAATCTAAACCTAAAATCTAAACCTAACCCCAAATCTAAACCTAACCCCAAATCTAAACCTAAAATCTAAACCTAACCCCAAATCTAAACCTAAAATCTAAACCTAACCCCAAATCTAAACCTAACCCCAAATCTAAACCTAAAATCTAAACCTAACCCCAAATCTAAACCTAACCCCAAATCTAAACCTAAAATCTAAACCTAACCCCAAATCTAAACCTAAAATCTAAACCTAAAATCTAAACCTAACCCCAAATCTAAACCTAAAATCTAAACCTACCCCAAATCTAAACCTAACCCCAAATCTAAACCTAAAATCTAAACCTAACCTAAAATCTAAACCTAACTCCAAATCTAAACCTAAAATCTAAACCTAACCCCAAATCTAAACCTAAAATCTAAACCTAACCCCAAATCTAAACCTTAAATCTAAACCTAACCACAAATCTAAACCTAACCCCAAATCTACACCTAACCCCAAATCTAAACCTAAAATCTAAACCTAACCCCAAATCTAAACCTAAATCTAAACCTAACTCCAAATCTAAACCTAACCCCAAATCTAAACCTAAAATCTAAACCTAACTCCAAATCTAAACCTAACCCCAAATCTAAACCTAAAATCTAAACCTAACCCCAAATCTAAACCTAACCCCAAATCTAAACCTAAAATCTAAACCTAACCCCAAATCTAAACCTTACCCCAAATATAAACCTAAAATCTAAACCTAACCCCAAATCTAAACCTAAAATCTAAACCTAACCCCAAATCTATAACCTAACCCCAAATCTAAACCTAAAATCTAAACCTAACCCCAAATCTACACCTAACCCCAAATCTAAACCTAAAATCTAAACCTAACCCCAAAACTAAACCTTACCCCAAATATAAACCTGAAATCTAAACCTAACCCCAAATCTAAACCTAAAATCTAAACCTAAAATCTAAACCTAACCCCAAATCTAAACCTAAAATCTAAACCTAACCCCAAATCTAAACCTAACCCCAAATCTAAACCTAAAATCTAAACCTAACCCCAAATCTAAACCTAAAATCTAAACCTAACCCCAAATCTAAACCTAAAATCTAAACCTAACCCCAAATCTAAACCTAAAATCTAAACCTAACCCCAAATCTAAACCTAACCCCAAATCTAAACCTAAAATCTAAACCTAACCCCAAATCTAAACCTAAAATCTAAACCTAACCCCAAATCTAAACCTAAAATCTAAACCTAACCCCAAATCTAAACCTAACCCCAAATCTAAACCTAAAATCTAAACCTAACCCCAAATCTAAACCTAAAATCTAAACCTAAAATCTAAACCTAACCCCAAATCTAAACCTAAAATCTAAACCTAACCCCAAATCTAAACCTAACCCCATATCTAAACCTAAAATCTAAACCTAACCCCAAATCTAAACCTAAAATCTAAACCTAACCCCAAATCTAAACCTAACCCCAAATCTAAACCTAAAATCTAAACCTAATCCCAAATCTAAACCTTACCCCAAATATAAACCTAAAATCTAAACATAACCCCAAATCTAAACCTAAAATCTAAACCTAACCCCAAATCTAAACCTAAAATCTAAACCTAACCTAAAATCTAAACCTAAAATCTAAACCTAAAATCTAAACCTAACCCCAAATCTAAACCTAAAATCTAAACCTAACCCCAAATCTAAACCTAACCCCAAATCTAAACCTAAAATCTAAACCTAAAATCTAAACCTAACCCCAAATCTAAACCTAAAATCTAAACCTAACCCCAAATCTAAACCTAAAATCTAAACCTAACCCCAAATCTAAACCTAAAATCTAAACCTAAAATCTAAACCTAACCCCAAATCTAAACCTAAAATCTAAACCTAACCCCAAATCTAAACCTAAAATCTAAACCTAACCCCAAATCTAAACCTAACCCCAAATCTAAACCTAAAATCTAAACCTAACCCCAAATTTAAACCTAAAATCTAAACCTAACCCCAAATCTAAACCCCAAATCTAAACCTAACCCCAAATTTAAACCTAACCCCAAATCTAAACCTAAAATCTAAACCTAACCCCAAATCTAAACCTAAAATCTAAACCTAAAATCTAAACCTAACCCCAAATCTAAACCTAAAATCTAAACCTAACCCCAAATCTAAACCTAACCCCAAATCTAAACCTAAAATCTAAACCTAACCCCAAATCTAAACGTAAAATCTAAACCTAACCCCAAATCTAAACCTAACCCCAAATCTAAACCTAAAATGTAAACCTAAACCCAAATCTAAACCTAAAATCTAAACCTAACCCCAAATCTAAACCTAACCCCAAATCTAAACCTTAAATCTAAACCTAACCCCAAATCTAAACCTAAAATCTAAACCTAACCCCAAATCTAAACCTAACCCCAAATCTAAACCTAAAATCTAAACCTAACCCCAAATTTAAACCTAAAATCTAAACCTAACCCCAAATCTAAACCTAAAATCTAAACCTAACCCCAAATCTAAACCTAACCCCAAATCTAAACCTAACATCTAAACCTAACCCCAAATCTAAACCTAAAATCTAAACCTAAAATATAAACCTAACCCCAAATCTAAACTTAAAATCTAAACCTAACCCCAAATCTAAACCTAACCCCAAATCTAAACCTTAAATCTAAACCTAACCCCAAATCTAAACCTAAAATCTAAACCTAACCCCAAATCTAAACCTAAAATCTAAACCTAACTCCAAATCTAAACCTAACCCCAAATCTAAACCTAAAATCTAAACCTAACCCCAAATCTAAACCTAACCCCATATCTAAACCTAAAATCTAAACCTAACTCCAAATCTAAACCTAACCCCATATCTAAACCTAAAATCTAAACCTAACCCCAAATCTAAACCTAAAATCTAAACCTAACCCCAAATCTAAACCTTACCCCAAATATAAACCTAAAATCTAAACCTAACCCCAAATCTAAACCTAAAATCTAAACCTAACCCCAAATCTAAACCTAAAATCTAAACCTAACCCCAAATCTAAACCTAAAATGTAAACCTAAAATCTAAACCTAACCCCAAATCTAAACCTAACCCCAAATCTAAACCTAACCCCAAATCTAAACCTTACCCCAAATATAAACCTGAAATCTAAACCTAACCCCAAATCTAAACCTAAAATCTAAACCTAACCCCAAATCTAAACCTAACCCCAAATCTAAACCTAAAATCTAAACCTAACCTAAAATCTAAACCTAACCCCAAATCTAAACCTAAAATCTAAACCTAACCCCAAATCTAAACCTAAAATCTAAACCTAACCCCAAATCTAAACCTAACCCCATATCTAAACCTTAAATCTAAACCTAACCCCAAATCTAAACCTAAAATCTAAACCTAACCCCAAATCTAAACCTAACCCCAAATCTAAACCTAAAATCTAAACCTAACCCCAAATCTAAACCTAACCCCAAATCTAAACCTAAAATCTAAACCTAACCCCAAATCTAAACCTAAAATCTAAACCTAACCCCAAATCTAAACCTAACCCCAAATCTAAACCTAAAATCTAAACCTAACCCCAAATCTAAACCTAACCCCAAATCTAAACCTAAAATCTAAACCTAACCCCAAATCTAAACCTAAAATCTAAACCTAAAATCTAAACCTAACCCCAAATCTAAACCTAAAATCTAAACCTAACCCCAAATCTAAACCTAACCCCATATCTAAACCTAAAATCTAAACCTAACCCCAAATCTAAACCTAAAATCTAAACCTAACCCCAAATCTAAACCTAACCCCAAATCTAAACCTAAAATCTAAACCTAATCCCAAATCTAAACCTTACCCCAAATATAAACCTAAAATCTAAACATAACCCCAAATCTAAACCTAAAATCTAAACCTAACCCCAAATCTAAACCTAAAATCTAAACCTAACCCCAAATCTAAACCTAAAATCTAAACCTAAAATCTAAACCTAACCCCAAATCTAAACCTAAAATCTAAACCTAACCCCAAATCTAAACCTAACCCCAAATCTAAACCTAACCCCAAATCTAAACCTAAAATCTAAACCTAACCCCAAATCTAAACCTAACCCCAAATCTAAACCTAAAATCTAAACCTAACCCCAAATCTAAACCTAAAATCTAAACCTAACCCCAAATCTAAACCTAAAATCTAAACCTAACCCCAAATCTAAACCTAACCCCAAATCTAAACCTAAAATCTAAACCTAACCCCAAATCTAAACCTAAAATCTAAACCTAAAATCTAAACCTAACCCCAAATCTAAACCTAAAATCTAAACCTAACCCCAAATCTACACCTAACCCCAAATCTAAACTTAAAATCTAAACCTAACCCCAAATCTAAACCTAAAATCTAAACCTAACTCCAAATCTAAACCTAACCCCAAATCTAAACCTAAAATCTAAACCTAACCCCAAATCTAAACCTAACCCCAAATCTAAACCTAAAATCTAAACCTAACCCCAAATCTAAACCTTACTCCAAATATAAACCTAAAATCTAAACCTAACCCCAAATCTAAACCTAAAATCTAAACCTAACCCAAATCTAAACCTAACGCCAAATCTAAACCTAAAATCTAAACCTAACCCCAAATCTACACCTAACCCCAAATCTAAACCTAAAATCTAAACCTAACCCCAAATCTAAACCTAAAATCTAAACCTAACCCCAAATCTAAACCTAACCCCATATCTAAACGTAAAATCTAAACCTAACCCCAAATCTAAACCTAAAATCTAAACCTAACCCCAATTCTAAACCTAACCCCATATCTAAACCTAAAATCTAAACCTAACCCCAAATCTAAACCTTACCCCAAATATAAACCTGAAATCTAAACCTAACCCCAAATCTAAACCTAAAATCTAAGCCTAAAATCTAAACCTAACCCCAAATCTAAACCTAAAATCTAAACCTAACCCCAAATCTAAACCTAACCCCAAATCTAAACCTTAAATCTAAACCTAACCCCAAATCTAAACCTAAAATCTAAACCTAACCCCAAATCTAAACCTAACCCCAAATCTAAACCTAAAATCTAAACCTAACCCCAAATCTAAACCTAAAATCTAAACCTAACCCCAAATCTAAACCTAAAATCTAAACCTAACCCCAAATCTAAACGTAACCCCATATCTAAACCTAAAATCTAAACCTAACTCCAAATCTAAACCTAACCCCATATCTAAACCTAAAATCTAAACCTAACCCCAAATCTAAACCTAAAATCTAAACCTAACCCCAAATCTAAACCTTACCCCAAATATAAACCTAAAATCTAAACCTAACCCCAAATCTAAACCTAAAATCTAAACCTAACCCCAAATCTAAACCTAAAATCTAAACCTAACCCCAAATCTAAACCTAAAATGTAAACCTAAAATCTAAACCTAACCCCAAATCTAAACCTAACCCCAAATCTAAACCTAACCCCAAATCTAAACCTTACCCCAAATATAAACCTGAAATCTAAACCTAACCCCAAATCTAAACCTAACCCCAAATCTAAACCTAAAATCTAAACCTAACCTAAAATCTAAACCTAACCCCAAATCTAAACCTAAAATCTAAACCTAACCCCAAATCTAAACCTAAAATCTAAACCTAACCCCAAATCTAAACCTAAAATCTAAACCTAACCCCAAATCTAAACCTAACCCCAAATCTAAACCTTAAATCTAAACCTAACCCCAAATCTAAACCTAAAATCTAAACCTAACCCCAAATCTAAACCTAACCCCAAATCTAAACCTAAAATCTAAACCTAACCCCAAATCTAAACCTAACCCCAAATCTAAACCTAAAATCTAAACCTAACCCCAAATCTAAACCTAAAATCTAAACCTAACCCCAAATCTAAACCTAACCCCAAATCTAAACCTAAAATCTAAACCTAACCCCAAATCTAAACCTAACCCCAAATCTAAACCTAAAATCTAAACCTAACCCCAAATCTAAACCTAAAATCTAAACCTAAAATCTAAACCTAACCCCAAATCTAAACCTAAAATCTAAACCTAACCCCAAATCTAAACCTAACCCCATATCTAAACCTAAAATCTAAACCTAACCCCAAATCTAAACCTAAAATCTAAACCTAACCCCAAATCTAAACCTAACCCCAAATCTAATCCTAACCCCATATCAAAACCTAAAATCTAAACCTAACCCCAAATATAAACCTAAAATCTAAACCTAACCCCAAATCTAAACCTAAAATCTAAACCTAACCCCAAATCTAAACCTAAAATCTAAACCTAACCCCAAATCTAAACCTAAAATCTAAACCTAAAATCTAAACCTAACCCTAAATCTAAACCTAAAATCTAAACCTAACCCCAAATCTAAACCTAACCCCAAATCTAAACCTAACCCCAAATCTAAACCTAAAATCTAAACCTAACCCCAAATCTAAACCTAACCCCAAATCTAAACCTAAAATCTAAACCTAACCCCAAATCTAAACCTAAAATCTAAACCTAACCCCACATCTAAACCTAAAATCTAAACCTAACCCCAAATCTAAACCTAACCCCAAATCTAAACCTAAAATCTAAACCTAACCCCAAATCTAAACCTAAAATCTAAACCTAAAATCTAAACCTAACCCCAAATCTAAACCTAAAATCTAAACCTAACCCCAAATCTACACCTAACCCCAAATCTAAACCTAAAATCTAAACCTAACCCCAAATCTAAACCTAACCCCAAATCTAAACCTAAAATCTAAACCTAACCCCAAATCTAAACCTAAAATCTAAACCTAACCCCAAATCTAAACCTAACCCCAAATCTAAACCTAAAATCTAAACCTAACCCCAAATCTAAACCTTACTCCAAATATAAACCTAAAATCTAAACCTAACCCCAAATCTAAACCTAAAATCTAAACCTAACCCAAATCTAAACCTAACGCCAAATCTAAACCTAAAATCTAAACCTAACCCCAAATCTACACCTAACTCCAAATCTAAACCTAAAATCTAAACCTAACCCCAAATCTAAACCTAAAATCTAAACCTAACCCCAAATCTAAACCTAAAATCTAAACCTAACTCCAAATCTAAACCTAACCCCAAATCTAAACCTAAAATCTAAACCTAACTCCAAATCTAAACCTAACCCCAAATCTAAACCTAAAATCTAAACCTAACCCCAAATCTAAACCTAACCCCATATCTAAACGTAAAATCTAAACCTAACCCCAAATCTAAACCTAAAATCTAAACCTAACCCCAATTCTAAACCTAACCCCAAATCTAAACCTAAAATCTAAACCTAACCCCAAATCTAAACCTTACCCCAAATATAAACCTGAAATCTAAACCTAACCCCAAATCTAAACCTAAAATCTAAACCTAAAATCTAAACCTAACCCCAAATCTAAACCTAAAATCTAAACCTAACCCCAAATCTAAACCTAACCCCAAATCTAAACCTAAAATCTAAACCTAACCCCAAATCTAAACCTAAAATCTAAACCTAACCCCAAATCTAAACCTAACCCCAAATCTAAACCTAAAATCTAAACCTAACCCCAAATCTAAACCTAACCCCAAATCTAAACCTAAAATCTAAACCTAACCCCAAATCTAAACCTAAAATCTAAACCTAACCCCAAATCTAAACCTAAAATCTAAACCTAACCCCAAATCTAAACCTAAAATCTAAACCTAAAATCTAAACCTAACCCCAAATCTAAACCTAAAATCTAAACCTACCCCAAATCTAAACCTAACCCCAAATCTAAACCTAAAATCTAAACCTAACCTAAAATCTAAACCTAACCCCAAATCTAAACCTAAAATCTAAACCTAACCCCAAATCTAAACCTAACCCCAAATCTAAACCTTAAATCTAAACCTAACCACAAATCTAAACCTAACCCCAAATCTACACCTAACCCCAAATCTAAACCTAAAATCTAAACCTAACCCCAAATCTAAACCTAAAATCTAAACCTAACTCCAAATCTAAACCTAACCCCAAATCTAAACCTAAAATCTAAACCTAACTCCAAATCTAAACCTAACCCCAAATCTAAACCTAAAATCTAAACCTAACCCCAAATCTAAACCTAACCCCAAATCTAAACCTAAAATCTAAACCTAACCCCAAATCTAAACCTTACCCCAAATATAAACCTAAAATCTAAACCTAACCCCAAATCTAAACCTAAAATCTAAACCTAACCCCAAATCTAAACCTAAAATCTAAACCTAACCCCAAATCTACACCTAACCCCAAATCTAAACCTAAAATCTAAACCTAACCCCAAATCTAAACCTTACCCCAAATATAAACCTGAAATCTAAACCTAACCCCAAATCTAAACCTAAAATCTAAACCTAAAATCTAAACCTAACCCCAAATCTAAACCTAAAATCTAAACCTAACCCCAAATCTAAACCTAAAATCTAAACCTAACCCCAATTCTAAACCTAACCCCAAATCTAAACCTAAAATCTAAACCTAACCCCAAATCTAAACCTAAAATCTAAACCTAACCCCAAATCTAAACCTTAAATCTAAACCTAACCCCAAATCTAAACCTAAAATCTAAACCTAACCCCAAATCTAAACCTAAAATCTAAACCTAACCCCAAATCTAAACCTAAAATCTAAACCTAACCCCAAATCTAAACCTAAAATCTAAACCTAACCCCAAATCTAAACCTAACCCCAAATCTAAACCTAAAATCTAAACCTAACCCCAAATCTAAACCTAAAATCTAAACCTAACCCCAAATCTAAACCTAAAATCTAAACCTAACCCCAAATCTAAACCTAAAATCTAAACCCAACCCCAAATCTAAACCTAACCCCAAATCTAAACCTAAAATCTAAACCTAACCCCAAATCTAAACCTAACCCCAAATCTAAACCTAAAATCTAAACCTAACCCCAAATCTAAACCTAAAATCTAAACCTAACCCCAAATCTAAACCTAAAATCTAAACCTAACCTAAAATCTAAACCTAAAATCTAAACCTAAAATCTAAACCAAACCCCAAATCTAAACCTAAAATCTAAACCTAACCCCAAATCTAAACCTAACCCCAAATCTAAACCTAAAATCTAAACCTAAAATCTAAACCTAACCCCAAATCTAAACCTAAAAGCTAAACCTAACCCCAAATCTAAACCTAACCCCAAATCTAAACCTAAAATCTAAACCTAACCCCAAATTTAAACCTAAAATCTAAACCTAACCCCAAATCTAAACCCCAAATCTAAACCTAACCCCAAATCTAAACCTAACCCCAAATCTAAACCTAAAATCTAAACCTAACCCCAAATCTAAACCTAAAATCTAAACCTAAAATCTAAACCTAACCCCAAATCTAAACCTAAAATCTAAACCTAACCCCAAATCTAAACCTAACCCCAAATCTAAACCTAACCCCAAATCTAAACCTAAAATCTAAACCTAACCCCAAATCTAAAACTAACCCCAAATCTAAACCTAAAATCTAAACCTAAACCCAAATCTAAACCTAAAATCTAAACCTAACCCCAAATCTAAACCTAACCCCAAATCTAAACCTTAAATCTAAACCTAACCCCAAATCTAAACCTAAAATCTAAACCTAACCCCAAATCTAAACCTAACCCCAAATCTAAACCTAAAATCTAAACCTAACCCCAAATTTAAACCTAAAATCTAAACCTAACCCCAAATCTAAACCTAAAATCTAAACCTAACCCCAAATCTAAACCTAACCCCAAATCTAAACCTAAAATCTAAACCTAACCCCAAATCTAAACCTAAAATCTAAACCTAAAATATAAACCTAACCCCAAATCTAAACCTAAAATCTAAACCTAACCCCAAATCTAAACCTAACCCCAAATCTAAACCTAAAATCTAAACCTAACCCCAAATCTAAACCTAAAATCTAAACCTAACCCCAAATCTAAACCTAAAATCTAAACCTAACTCCAAATCTAAACCTAACCCCAAATCTAAACCTAAAATCTAAACCTAACCCCAAATCTAAACCTAACCCCATATCTAAACCTAAAATCTAAACCTAACACCAAATCTAAACCTAACCCCATATCTAAACCTAAAATCTAAACCTAACCCCAAATCTAAACCTAAAATCTAAACCTAACCCCAAATCTAAACCTTACCCCAAATCTAAACCTAAAATCTAAACCTAACCCCAAATCTAAACCTAAAATCTAAACCTAAAATCTAAACCTAACCCCAAATCTAAACCTAACCCCAAATCTAAACCTAAAATCTAAACCTAACCCCAAATCTACACCTAACCCCAAATCTAAACCTAAAATCTAAACCTAACCCCAAATCTAAACCTAAAATCTAAACCTAACCCCAAATCTAAACCTAAAATCTAAACCTAACTCCAAATCTAAACCTAACCCCAAATCTAAACCTAAAATCTAAACCTAACTCCAAATCTAAACCTAACCCCAAATCTAAACCTAAAATCTAAACCTAACCCCAAATCTAAACCTAACCCCATATCTAAACCTAAAATCTAAACCTAACCCCAAATCTAAACCTAAAATCTAAACCTAACCCCAAATCTAAACCTAAAATCTAAACCTAACCCCAAATCTAAACCTTACCCCAAATATAAACCTGAAATCTAAACCTAACCCCAAATCTAAACCTAAAATCTAAACCTAACCCCAAATCTAAACCTAACCCCAAATCTAAACCTAAAATCTAAACCTAACCTAAAATCTAAACCTAACCCCAAATCTAAACCTAAAATCTAAACCTAACCCCAAATCTAAACCTAAAATCTAAACCTAACCCCAAATCTAAACCTAACCCCAAATCTAAACCTAAAATCTAAACCTAACCCCAAATCTAAACCTAACCCCAAATCTAAACCTAAAATCTAAACCTAACCCCAAATCTAAACCTAAAATCTAAACCTAAAATCTAAACCTAACCCCAAATCTAAACCTAAAATCTAAACCTAACCCCAAATCTAAACCTAACCCCATATCTAAACCTAAAATCTAAACCTAACCCCAAATCTAAACCTAAAATCTAAACCTAACCCCAAATCTAAACCTAACCCCAAATCTAAACCTAAAATCTAAACCTAATCCCAAATCTAAACCTTACCCCAAATATAAACCTAAAATCTAAACATAACCCCAAATCTAAACCTAAAATCTAAACCTAAAATCTAAACCTAACCCCAAATCTAAACCTAAAATCTAAACCTAACCCCAAATCTAAACCTAACCCCAAATCTAAACCTAACCCCAAATCTAAACCTAAAATCTAAACCTAACCCCAAATCTAAACCTAACCCCAAATCTAAACCTAAAATCTAAACCTAAACCCAAATCTAAACCTAAAATCTAAACCTAAAATCTAAACCTAACCCCAAATCTAAACCTTAAGTCTAAACCTAACCCCAAATCTAAACCTAAAATCTAAACCTAACCCCAAATCTAAACCTAACCCCAAATCTAAACCTAAAATCTAAACCTAAGCCCAAATTTAAACCTAAAATCTAAACCTAACCCCAAATCTAAACCTAAAATCTAAACCTAACCCCAAATCTAAACCTAACCCCAAATCTAAACCTAAAATCTAAACCTAACCCCAAATCTAAACCTAAAATCTAAACCTAAAATCTAAACCTAACCCCAAATCTAAACCTAAAATCTAAACCTAACCCCAAATCTAAACCTAACCCCAAATCTAAACCTAAAATCTAAACCTAACCCCAAATCTAAACCTAAAATCTAAACCTAACTCCAAATCTAAACCTAACCCCAAATCTAAACCTAAAATCTAAACCTAACCCCAAATCTAAACCTAACCCCAAATCTAAACCTAAAATCTAAACCTAACCCCAAATCTAAACCTAACCCCATATCTAAACCTAAAATCTAAACCTAACCCCAAATCTAAACCTAAAATCTAAACCTAACCCCAAATCTAAACCTTACCCCAAATATAAACCTAAAATCTAAACCTAACCCCAAATCTAAACCTAAAATCTAAACCTAACCCCAAATCTAAACCTAAAATCTAAACCTAACCCCAAATCTAAACCTAACCCCAAATCTAAACCTAAAATCTAAACCTAACCCCAAATCTAAACCTAACCCCAAATCTAAACCTAAAATCTAAACCTAACCCCAAATCTAAACCTAAAATCTAAACCTAAAATCTAAACCTAACCCCAAATCTAAACCTAAAATCTAAACCTAACCCCAAATCTAAACCTAACCCCATATCTAAACCTAAAATCTAAACCTAACCCCAAATCTAAACCTAAAATCTAAACCTAACCCCAAATCTAAACCTAACCCCAAATCTAAACCTAAAATCTAAACCTAATCCCAAATCTAAACCTTACCCCAAATCTAAACCTAAAATCTAAACATAACCCCAAATCTAAACCTAAAATCTAAACCTAAAATCTAAACCTAACCCCAAATCTAAACCTAAAATCTAAACCTAACCCCAAATCTAAACCTAACCCCAAATCTAAACCTAACCCCAAATCTAAACCTAAAATCTAAACCTAACCCCAAATCTAAACCTAACCCCAAATCTAAACCTAAAATCTAAACCTAAACCCAAATCTAAACCTAAAATCTAAACCTAAAATCTAAACCTAACCCCAAATCTAAACCTTAAGTCTAAACCTAACCCCAAATCTAAACCTAAAATCTAAACCTAACCCCAAATCTAAACCTAACCCCAAATCTAAACCTAAAATCTAAACCTAACCCCAAATTTAAACCTAAAATCTAAACCTAACCCCAAATCTAAACCTAAAATCTAAACCTAACCCCAAATCTAAACCTAACCCCAAATCTAAACCTAAAATCTAAACCTAACCCCAAATCTAAACCTAAAATCTAAACCTAAAATCTAAACCTAACCCCAAATCTAAACCTAAAATCTAAACCTAACCCCAAATCTAAACCTAACCCCAAATCTAAACCTAAAATCTAAACCTAACCCCAAATCTAAACCTAAAATCTAAACCTAACTCCAAATCTAAACCTAACCCCAAATCTAAACCTAAAATCTAAACCTAACCCCAAATCTAAACCTAACCCCAAATCTAAACCTAAAATCTAAACCTAACCCCAAATCTAAACCTAACCCCATATCTAAACCTAAAATCTAAACCTAACCCCAAATCTAAACCTAAAATCTAAACCTAACCCCAAATCTAAACCTTACCCCAAATATAAACCTAAAATCTAAACCTAACCCCAAATCTAAACCTAAAATCTAAACCTAACCCCAAATCTAAACCTAAAATCTAAACCTAACCCCAAATCTAAACCTAAAATCTAAACCTAAAATCTAAACCTAACCCCAAATCTAAACCTAACCCCAAATCTAAACCTAAAATCTAAACCTAACCCCAAATCTACACCTAACCCCAAATCTAAACCTAAAATCTAAACCTAACCCCAAATCTAAACCTAAAATCTAAACCTAACCCCAAATCTAAACCTAAAATCTAAACCTAACTCCAAATCTAAACCTAACCCCAAATCTAAACCTAAAATCTAAACCTAACTCCAAATCTAAACCTAACCCCAAATCTAAACCTAAAATCTAAACCTAACCCCAAATCTAAACCTAACCCCATATCTAAACCTAAAATCTAAACCTAACCCCAAATCTAAACCTAAAATCTAAACCTAACCCCAAATCTAAACCTAAAATGTAAACCTAACCCCAAATCTAAACCTTACCCCAAATATAAACCTGAAATCTAAACCTAACCCCAAATCTAAATCTAAAATCTAAACCTAACCCCAAATCTAAACCTAACCCCAAATCTAAACCTAAAATCTAAACCTAATCTAAAATCTAAACCTAACCCCAAATCTAAACCTAAAATCTAAACCTAACCCCAAATCTAAACCTAAAATCTAAACCTAACACCAAATCTAAACCTTAAATCTAAACCTAACCCCAAATCTAAACCTAAAATCTAAACCTAACCCCAAATCTAAACCTAACCCCAAATCTAAACCTAAAATCTAAACCTAACCCCAAATCTAAACCTAACCCCAAATCTAAACCTAAAATATAAACCTAACCCCAAATCTAAACCTAAAATCTAAACCTAACCCCAAATCTAAACCTAACCCCAAATCTAAACCTAAAATCTAAACCTAACCCCAAATCTAAACCTAACCCCAAATCTAAACCTAAAATCTAAACCTAAAATCTAAACCTAACCCCAAATCTAAACCTAAAATCTAAACCTAACCCCAAATCTAAACCTAACCCCATATCTAAACCTAAAATCTAAACCTAACCCCAAATCTAAACCTAAAATCTAAACCTAACCCCAAATCTAAACCTAACCCCAAATCTAAACCTAAAATCTAAACCTAATCCCAAATCTAAACCTTACCCCAAATATAAACCTAAAATCTAAACATAACCCCAAATCTAAACCTAAAATCTAAACCTAACCCCAAATCTAAACCTAAAATCTAAACCTAACCCCAAATCTAAACCTAAAATCTAAACCTAAAATCTAAACCTAACCCCAAATCTAAACCTAAAATCTAAACCTAACCCCAAATCTAAACCTAACCCCAAATCTAAACCTAACCCCAAATCTAAACCTAAAATCTAAACCTAACCCCAAATCTAAACCTAACCCCAAATCTAAACCTAAAATCTAAACCTAAACCCAAATCTAAACCTAAAATCTAAACCTAAAATCTAAACCTAACCCCAAATCTAAACCTTAAGTCTAAACCTAACCCCAAATCTAAACCTAAAATCTAAACCTAACCCCAAATCTAAACCTAACCCCAACTCTAAACCTAAAATCTAAACCTAACCCCAAATCTAAACCTAAAATCTAAACCTAAAATCTAAACCTAACCCCAAATCTAAACCTAAAATCTAAACCTAACCCCAAATCTACACCTAACCCCAAATCTAAACCTGAAATCTAAACCTAACCCCAAATCTAAACCTAAAATCTAAACCTAACTCCAAATCTAAACCTAACCCCAAATCTAAACCTAAAATCTAAACCTAACCCCAAATCTAAACCTAAAATCTAAACCTAACCCCAAATCTAAAACTTACCCCAAATATAAACCTAAAATCTAAACCTAACCCCAAATCTAAACCTAAAATCTAAACCTAACCCCAAATCTAAACCTAACCCCAAATCTAAACCTAAAATCTAAACCTAACCCCAAATATAAACCTAACCCCAAATCTAAACCTAAAATCTAAACCTAACCCCAAATCTAAACCTAACCCCATATCTAAACGTAAAATCTAAACCTAACCCCAAATCTAAACCTAAAATCTAAACCTAACCCCAATTCTAAACCTAACCCCAAATCTAAACCTAAAATCTAAACCTAACTCCAAATCTAAACCTAACCCCAAATCTAAACCTAACCCCATATCTAAACGTAAAATCTAAACCTAACCCCAAATCTAAACCTAAAATCTAAACCTAACCCCAAATCTAAACCTAAAATCTAAACCTAACCCCAAATCTAAACCTAACCCCAAATCTAATCCTAACCCCATATCTAAACCTAAAATCTAAACCTAACCCCAAATCTAAACCTAAAATCTAAACCTAACCCCAAATCTAAACCTTACCCCAAATATAAACCTAAAATCTAAACCTAACCCCAAATCTAAACCTAAAATCTAAACCTAACCTAAAATCTAAACCTAACCCCAAATCTAAACCTTAAATCTAAACCTAACCCCAAATCTAAACCTAAAATCTAAACCTAACCCCAAATCTAAACCTAAAATCTAAACCTAACCCCAAATCTAAACCTAACCCCAAATCTAAACCTAAAATCTAAACCTAACCCCAAATCTAAACCTAAAATCTAAACCTAACCCCAAATCTAAACCTAACCCCAAATCTAAACCTAAAATCTAAACCTAACCCCAAATCTAAACCTAACCCCAAATCTAAACCTAAAATCTAAACCTAACCCCAAATCTAAACCTAAAATCTAAACCTAAAATCTAAACCTAACCCCAAATCTAAACCTAAAATCTAAACCTAACCCCAAATCTAAACCTAACCCCATATCTAAACCTAAAATCTAAACCTAACCCCAAATCTAAACCTAAAATCTAAACCTAACCCCAAATCTAAACCTAACCCCAAATCTAATCCTAACCCCATATCTAAACCTAAAATCTAAACCTAACCCCAAATATAAACCTAAAATCTAAACCTAACCCCAAATCTAAACCTAAAATCTAAACCTAACCCCAAATCTAAACCTAAAATCTAAACCTAACCCCAAATCTAAACCTAAAATCTAAACCTAAAATCTAAACCTAACCCCAAATCTAAACCTAAAATCTAAACCTAACCCCAAATCTAAACCTAACCCCAAATCTAAACCTAACCCCAAATCTAAACCTAAAATCTAAACCTAACCCCAAATCTAAACCTAACCCCAAATCTAAACCTAAAATCTAAACCTAACCCCAAATCTAAACCTAAAATCTAAACCTAACCCCAAATCTAAACCTAAAATCTAAACCTAACCCCAAATCTAAACCTAACCCCAAATCTAAACCTAAAATCTAAACCTAACCCCAAATCTAAACCTAAAATCTAAACCTAAAATCTAAACCTAACCCCAAATCTAAACCTAAAATCTAAACCTAACCCCAAATCTACACCTAACCCCAAATCTAAACCTAAAATCTAAACCTAACCCCAAATCTAAACCTAACCCCAAATCTAAACCTAAAATCTAAACCTAACCCCAAATCTAAACCTAAAATCTAAACCTAACCCCAAATCTAAACCTAACCCCAAATCTAAACCTAAAATCTAAACCTAACCCCAAATCTAAACCTTACTCCAAATATAAACCTAAAATCTAAACCTAACCCCAAATCTAAACCTAAAATCTAAACCTAACCCAAATCTAAACCTAACGCCAAATCTAAACCTAAAATCTAAACCTAACCCCAAATCTAAACCTAAAATCTAAACCTAACCCCAAATCTAAACCTAACCCCATATCTAAACCTAAAATCTAAACCTAACCCCAAATCTAAACCTAAAATCTAAACCTAACCCCAAATCTAAACCTAACCCCAAATCTAATCCTAACCCCATATCTAAACCTAAAATCTAAACCTAACCCCAAATATAAACCTAAAATCTAAACCTAACCCCAAATCTAAACCTAAAATCTAAACCTAACCCCAAATCTAAACCTAAAATCTAAACCTAACCCCAAATCTAAACCTAAAATCTAAACCTAAAATCTAAACCTAACCCCAAATCTAAACCTAAAATCTAAACCTAACCCCAAATCTAAACCTAACCCCAAATCTAAACCTAACCCCAAATCTAAACCTAAAATCTAAACCTAACCCCAAATCTAAACCTAACCCCAAATCTAAACCTAAAATCTAAACCTAACCCCAAATCTAAACCTAAAATCTAAACCTAACCCCAAATCTAAACCTAAAATCTAAACCTAACCCCAAATCTAAACCTAACCCCAAATCTAAACCTAAAATCTAAACCTAACCCCAAATCTAAACCTAAAATCTAAACCTAAAATCTAAACCTAACCCCAAATCTAAACCTAAAATCTAAACCTAACCCCAAATCTACACCTAACCCCAAATCTAAACCTAAAATCTAAACCTAACCCCAAATCTAAACCTAACCCCAAATCTAAACCTAAAATCTAAACCTAACCCCAAATCTAAACCTAAAATCTAAACCTAACCCCAAATCTAAACCTAACCCCAAATCTAAACCTAAAATCTAAACCTAACCCCAAATCTAAACGTTACTCCAAATATAAACCTAAAATCTAAACCTAACCCCAAATCTAAACCTAAAATCTAAACCTAACCCAAATCTAAACCTAACGCCAAATCTAAACCTAAAATCTAAACCTAACCCCAAATCTACACCTAACCCCAAATCTAAACCTAAAATCTAAACCTAACCCCAAATCTAAACCTAAAATCTAAACCTAACCCCAAATCTAAACCTAAAATCTAAACCTAACTCCAAATCTAAACCTAACCCCAAATCTAAACCTAAAATCTAAACCTAACTCCAAATCTAAACCTAACCCCAAATCTAAACCTAAAATCTAAACCTAACCCCAAATCTAAACCTAACCCCATATCTAAACGTAAAATCTAAACCTAACCCCAAATCTAAACCTAAAATCTAAACCTAACCTAAAATCTAAACCTTACCCCAAATATAAACCTGAAATCTAAACCTAACCCCAAATCTAAACCTAAAATCTAAACCTAAAATCTAAACCTAACCCCAAATCTAAACCTAAAATCTAAACCTAACCCCAAATCTAAACCTAACCCCAAATCTAAACCTAAAATCTAAACCTAACCCCAAATCTAAACCTAAAATCTAAACCTAACCGCAAATCTAAACCTAACCCCAAATCTAAACCTAAAATCTAAACCTAACCCCAAATCTAAACCTAACCCCAAATCTAAACCTAAAATCTAAACCTAACCCCAAATCTAAACCTAAAATCTAAACCTAACCCCAAATCTAAACCTAACCCCAAATCTAAACCTAAAATCTAAACCTAACCCCAAATCTAAACCTAAAATCTAAACCTAAAATCTAAACCTAACCCCAAATCTAAACCTAAAATCTAAACCTACCCCAAATCTAAACCTAACCCCAAATCTAAACCTAAAATCTAAACCTAACCTAAAATCTAAACCTAACCCCAAATCTAAACCTAAAATCTAAACCTAACCCCAAATCTAAACCTAACCCCAAATCTAAACCTTAAATCTAAACCTAACCACAAATCTAAACCTAACCCCAAATCTACACCTAACCCCAAATCTAAACCTAAAATCTAAACCTAACCCCAAATCTAAACCTAAAATCTAAACCTAACTCCAAATCTAAACCTAACCCCAAATCTAAACCTAAAATCTAAACCTAACTCCAAATCTAAACCTAACCCCAAATCTAAACCTAAAATCTAAACCTAACCCCAAATCTAAACCTAACCCCAAATCTAAACCTAAAATCTAAACCTAACCCCAAATCTAAACCTTACCCCAAATATAAACCTAAAATCTAAACCTAACCCCAAATCTAAACCTAAAATCTAAACCTAACCCCAAATCTAAACCTAACCCCAAATCTAAACCTAAAATCTAAACCTAACCCCAAATCTACACCTAACCCCAAATCTAAACCTAAAATCTAAACCTAACCCCAAATCTAAACCTAAAATCTAAACCTAAAATCTAAACCTAACCCCAAATCTAAACCTAAAATCTAAACCTAACCCCAAATCTAAACCTAACCCCAAATCTAAACCTAAAATCTAAACCTAACCCCAAATCTAAACCTAAAATCTAAACCTAACTCCAAATCTAAACCTAACCCCAAATCTAAACCTAAAATCTAAACCTAACCCCAAATCTAAACCTAACCCCAAATCTAAACCTAAAATCTAAACCTAACCCCAAATCTAAACCTAACCCCATATCTAAAACTAAAATCTAAACCTAACCCCAAATCTAAACCTAAAATCTAAACCTAACCCCAAATCTAAACCTTACCCCAAATATAAACCTAAAATCTAAACCTAACCCCAAATCTAAACCTAAAATCTAAACCTAACCCCAAATCTAAACCTAAAATCTAAACCTAACCCCAAATCTAAACCTAAAATCTAAACCTAAAATCTAAACCTAACCCCAAATCTAAACCTAACCCCAAATCTAAACCTAAAATCTAAACCTAACCCCAAATCTACACCTAACCCCAAATCTAAACCTAAAATCTAAACCTAACCCCAAATCTAAACCTAAAATCTAAACCTAACCCCAAATCTAAACCTAAAATCTAAACCTAACTCCAAATCTAAACCTAACCCCAAATCTAAACCTAAAATCTAAACCTAACTCCAAATCTAAACCTAACCCCAAATCTAAACCTAAAATCTAAACCTAACCCCAAATCTAAACCTAACCCCATATCTAAACCTAAAATCTAAACCTAACCCCAAATCTAAACCTAAAATCTAAACCTAACCCCAAATCTAAACCTAAAATGTAAACCTAACCCCAAATCTAAACCTTACCCCAAATATAAACCTGAAATCTAAACCTAACCCCAAATCTAAACCTAAAATCTAAACCTAACCCCAAATCTAAACCTAACCCCAAATCTAAACCTAAAATCTAAACCTAACCTAAAATCTAAACCTAACCCCAAATCTAAACCTAAAATCTAAACCTAACCCCAAATCTAAACCTAAAATCTAAACCTAACACCAAATCTAAACCTAAAATCTAAACCTAACCCCAAATCTAAACCTAAAATCTAAACCTAACCCCAAATCTAAACCTAACCCCAAATCTAAACCTAAAATCTAAACCTAACCCCAAATCTAAACCTAACCCCAAATCTAAACCTAACCCCAAATCTAAACCTAAAATCTAAACCTAACCCCAAATCTAAACCTAACCCCATATCTAAACCTAAAATCTAAACCTAACCCCAAATCTAAACCTAAAATCTAAACCTAACCCCAAATCTAAACCTTACCCCAAATATAAACATAAATCTAAACCTAACCCCAAATCTAAACCTTAAATCTAAACCTAACCCCAAATCTAAACCTAAAATCTAAACCTAACCCCAAATCTAAACCTAAAATCTAAACCTAACCCCAAATCTAAACCTAACCCCAAATCTAAACCTAAAATCTAAACCTAACCCCAAATCTAAACCTAAAATCTAAACCTAACCCCAAATCTAAACCTAACCCCAAATCTAAACCTAAAATCTAAACCTAACCCCAAATCTAAACCTAACCCCAAATCTAAACCTAAAATCTAAACCTAACCCCAAATCTAAACCTAAAATCTAAACCTAAAATCTAAACCTAACCCCAAATCTAAACCTAAAATCTAAACCTAACCCCAAATCTAAACCTAACCCCATATCTAAACCTAAAATCTAAACCTAACCCCAAATCTAAACCTAAAATCTAAACCTAACCCCAAATCTAAACCTAACCCCAAATCTAATCCTAACCCCATATCTAAACCTAAAATCTAAACCTAACCCCAAATATAAACCTAAAATCTAAACCTAACCCCAAATCTAAACCTAAAATCTAAACCTAACCCCAAATCTAAACCTAAAATCTAAACCTAACCCCAAATCTAAACCTAAAATCTAAACCTAAAATCTAAACCTAACCCCAAATCTAAACCTAAAATCTAAACCTAACCCCAAATCTAAACCTAACCCCAAATCTAAACCTAAAATCTAAACCTAACCCCAAATCTAAACCTAACCCCAAATCTAAACCTAAAATCTAAACCTAACCCCAAATCTAAACCTAAAATCTAAACCTAACCCCAAATCTAAACCTAAAATCTAAACCTAACCCCAAATCTAAACCTAACCCCAAATCTAAACCTAAAATCTAAACCTAACCCCAAATCTAAACCTAAAATCTAAACCTAAAATCTAAACCTAACCCCAAATCTAAACCTAAAATCTAAACCTAACCCCAAATCTACACCTAACCCCAAATCTAAACCTAAAATCTAAACCTAACCCCAAATCTAAACCTAACCCCAAATCTAAACCTAAAATCTAAACCTAACCCCAAATCTAAACCTAAAATCTAAACCTAACCCCAAATCTAAACCTAGCCCCAAATCTAAACCTAAAATCTAAACCTAACCCCAAATCTAAACCTTACTCCAAATATAAACCTAAAATCTAAACCTAACCCCAAATCTAAACCTAAAATCTAAACCTAACCCAAATCTAAACCTAACGCCAAATCTAAACCTAAAATCTAAACCTAACCCCAAATCTACACCTAACCCCAAATCTAAACCTAAAATCTAAACCTAACCCCAAATCTAAACCTAAAATCTAAACCTAACCCCAAATCTAAACCTAAAATCTAAACCTAACTCCAAATCTAAACCTAACCCCAAATCTAAACCTAAAATCTAAACCTAACTCCAAATCTAAACCTAACCCCAAATCTAAACCTAAAATCTAAACCTAACCCCAAATCTAAACCTAACCCCATATCTAAACGTAAAATCTAAACCTAACCCCAAATCTAAACCTAAAATCTAAACCTAACCCCAAATCTAAACCTTACCCCAAATATAAACCTGAAATCTAAACCTAACCCCAAAT
This sequence comes from Patagioenas fasciata, assembly GCF_037038585.1. Taxonomy (NCBI): domain Eukaryota; kingdom Metazoa; phylum Chordata; class Aves; order Columbiformes; family Columbidae; genus Patagioenas; species Patagioenas fasciata. The sequence continues at coordinate 96,035 of NW_027288513.1, forward strand.
CTAAACCTAAAATCTAAACCTAAAATCTAAACCTAACCCCAAATCTAAACCTAAAATCTAAACCTAACCCCAAATCTAAACCTAACCCCAAATCTAAACCTAAAATCTAAACCTAACCCCAAATCTAAACCTAAAATCTAAACCTAACCCCAAATCTAAACCTAACCCCAAATCTAAACCTAAAATCTAAACCTAACCCCAAATCTAAACCTAACCCCAAATCTAAACCTAAAATCTAAACCTAACCCCAAATCTAAACCTAAAATCTAAACCTAACCCCAAATCTAAACCTAACCCCAAATCTAAACCTAAAATCTAAACCTAACCCCAAATCTAAACCTAAAATCTAAACCTAAAATCTAAACCTAACCCCAAATCTAAACCTAAAATCTAAACCTACCCCAAGTCTAAACCTAACCCCAAATCTAAACCTAAAATCTAAACCTAACCTAAAATCTAAACCTAACCCCAAATCTAAACCTAAAATCTAAACCTAACCCCAAATCTAAACCTAACCCCAAATCTAAACCTTAAATCTAAACCTAACCACAAATCTAAACCTAACCCCAAATCTACACCTAACCCCAAATCTAAACCTAAAATCTAAACCTAACCCCAAATCTAAACCTAAAATCTAAACCTAACTCCAAATCTAAACCTAACCCCAAATCTAAACCTAAAATCTAAACCTAACTCCAAATCTAAACCTAACCCCAAATCTAAACCTAAAATCTAAACCTAACCCCAAATCTAAACCTAACCCCAAATCTAAACCTAAAATCTAAACCTAACCCCAAATCTAAACCTTACCCCAAATATAAACCTAAAATCTAAACCTAACCCCAAATCTAAACCTAAAATCTAAACCTAACCCCAAATCTAAACCTAACCCCAAATCTAAACCTAAAATCTAAACCTAACCCCAAATCTACACCTAACCCCAAATCTAAACCTAAAATCTAAACCTAACCCCAAATCTAAACCTAAAATCTAAACCTAAAATCTAAACCTAACCCCAAATCTAAACCTAAAATCTAAACCTAACCCCAAATCTAAACCTAACCCCAAATCTAAACCTAAAATCTAAACCTAACCCCAAATCTAAACCTAAAATCTAAACCTAACTCCAAATCTAAACCTAACCCCAAATCTAAACCTAAAATCTAAACCTAACCCCAAATCTAAACCTAACCCCAAATCTAAACCTAAAATCTAAACCTAACCCCAAATCTAAACCTAACCCCATATCTAAACCTAAAATCTAAACCTAACCCCAAATCTAAACCTAAAATCTAAACCTAACCCCAAATCTAAACCTTACCCCAAATATAAACCTAAAATCTAAACCTAACCCCAAATCTAAACCTAAAATCTAAACCTAACCCCAAATCTAAACCTAAAATCTAAACCTAACCCCAAATCTAAACCTAAAATCTAAACCTAAAATCTAAACCTAACCCCAAATCTAAACCTAACCCCAAATCTAAACCTAAAATCTAAACCTAACCCCAAATCTACACCTAACCCCAAATCTAAACCTAAAATCTAAACCTAACCCCAAATCTAAACCTAAAATCTAAACCTAACCCCAAATCTAAACCTAAAATCTAAACCTAACTCCAAATCTAAACCTAACCCCAAATCTAAACCTAAAATCTAAACCTAACTCCAAATCTAAACCTAACCCCAAATCTAAACCTAAAATCTAAACCTAACCCCAAATCTAAACCTAACCCCATATCTAAACCTAAAATCTAAACCTAACCCCAAATCTAAACCTAAAATCTAAACCTAACCCCAAATCTAAACCTAAAATGTAAACCTAACCCCAAATCTAAACCTTACCCCAAATATAAACCTGAAATCTAAACCTAACCCCAAATCTAAACCTAAAATCTAAACCTAACCCCAAATCTAAACCTAACCCCAAATCTAAACCTAAAATCTAAACCTAACCTAAAATCTAAACCTAACCCCAAATCTAAACCTAAAATCTAAACCTAACCCCAAATCTAAACCTAAAATCTAAACCTAACACCAAATCTAAACCTTAAATCTAAACCTAACCCCAAATCTAAACCTAAAATCTAAACCTAACCCCAAATCTAAACCTAACCCCAAATCTAAACCTAAAATCTAAACCTAACCCCAAATCTAAACCTAACCCCAAATCTAAACCTAAAATCTAAACCTAACCCCAAATCTAAACCTAACCCCAAATCTAATCCTAACCCCATATCTAAACCTAAAATCTAAACCTAACCCCAAATATAAACCTAAAATCTAAACCTAACCCCAAATCTAAACCTAAAATCTAAACCTAACCCCAAATCTAAACCTAAAATCTAAACCTAACCCCAAATCTAAACCTAAAATCTAAACCTAAAATCTAAACCTAACCCCAAATCTAAACCTAAAATCTAAACCTAACCCCAAATCTAAACCTAACCCCAAATCTAAACCTAACCCCAAATCTAAACCTAAAATCTAAACCTAACCCCAAATCTAAACCTAACCCCAAATCTAAACCTAAAATCTAAACCTAACCCCAAATCTAAACCTAAAATCTAAACCTAACCCCAAATCTAAACCTAAAATCTAAACCTAACCCCAAATCTAAACCTAACCCCAAATCTAAACCTAAAATCTAAACCTAACCCCAAATCTAAACCTAAAATCTAAACCTAAAATCTAAACCTAACCCCAAATCTAAACCTAAAATCTAAACCTAACCCCAAATCTACACCTAACCCCAAATCTAAACCTAAAATCTAAACCTAACCCCAAATCTAAACCTAACCCCAAATCTAAACCTAAAATCTAAACCTAACCCCAAATCTAAACCTAAAATCTAAACCTAACCCCAAATCTAAACCTAACCCCAAATCTAAACCTAAAATCTAAACCTAACCCCAAATCTAAACCTTACTCCAAATATAAACCTAAAATCTAAACCTAACCCCAAATCTAAACCTAAAATCTAAACCTAACCCAAATCTAAACCTAACGCCAAATCTAAACCTAAAATCTAAACCTAACCCCAAATCTACACCTAACCCCAAATCTAAACCTAAAATCTAAACCTAACCCCAAATCTAAACCTAAAATCTAAACCTAACCCCAAATCTAAACCTAAAATCTAAACCTAACTCCAAATCTAAACCTAACCCCAAATCTAAACCTAAAATCTAAACCTAACTCCAAATCTAAACCTAACCCCAAATCTAAACCTAAAATCTAAACCTAACCCCAAATCTAAACCTAACCCCATATCTAAACGTAAAATCTAAACCTAACCCCAAATCTAAACCTAAAATCTAAACCTAACCCCAATTCTAAACCTAACCCCAAATCTAAACCTAAAATCTAAACCTAACCCCAAATCTAAACCTTACCCCAAATATAAACCTGAAATCTAAACCTAACCCCAAATCTAAACCTAACCCCAAATCTAAACCTAAAATCTAAACCTAACCCCAAATCTAAACCTTACCCCAAATATAAACCTAAAATCTAAACCTAACCCCAAATCTAAACCTAAAATCTAAACCTAACCCCAAATCTAAACCTAACCCCAAATCTAAACCTAAAATCTAAACCTAACCCCAAATCTACACCTAACCCCAAATCTAAACCTAAAATCTAAACCTAACCCCAAATCTAAACCTAAAATCTAAACCTAAAATCTAAACCTAACCCCAAATCTAAACCTAAAATCTAAACCTAACCCCAAATCTAAACCTAACCCCAAATCTAAACCTAAAATCTAAACCTAACCCCAAATCTAAACCTAAAATCTAAACCTAACTCCAAATCTAAACCTAACCCCAAATCTAAACCTAAAATCTAAACCTAACCCCAAATCTAAACCTAACCCCAAATCTAAACCTAAAATCTAAACCTAACCCCAAATCTAAACCTAACCCCATATCTAAACCTAAAATCTAAACCTAACCCCAAATCTAAACCTAAAATCTAAACCTAACCCCAAATCTAAACCTTACCCCAAATATAAACCTAAAATCTAAACCTAACCCCAAATCTACACCTAACCCCAAATCTAAACCTAAAATCTAAACCTAACCCCAAATCTAAACCTAAAATCTAAACCTAACCCCAAATCTAAACCTAAAATCTAAACCTAACTCCAAATCTAAACCTAACCCCAAATCTAAACCTAAAATCTAAACCTAACTCCAAATCTAAACCTAACCCCAAATCTAAACCTAAAATCTAAACCTAACCCCAAATCTAAACCTAACCCCATATCTAAACCTAAAATCTAAACCTAACCCCAAATCTAAACCTAAAATCTAAACCTAACCCCAAATCTAAACCTAAAATGTAAACCTAACCCCAAATCTAAACCTTACCCCAAATATAAACCTGAAATCTAAACCTAACCCCAAATCTAAACCTAAAATCTAAACCTAACCCCAAATCTAAACCTAACCCCAAATCTAAACCTAAAATCTAAACCTAACCTAAAATCTAAACCTAACCCCAAATCTAAACCTAAAATCTAAACCTAACCCCAAATCTAAACCTAAAATCTAAACCTAACACCAAATCTAAACCTTAAATCTAAACCTAACCCCAAATCTAAACCTAAAATCTAAACCTAACCCCAAATCTAAACCTAACCCCAAATCTAAACCTAAAATCTAAACCTAACCCCAAATCTAAACCTAACCCCAAATCTAAACCTAACCCCAAATCTAAACCTAAAATCTAAACCTAACCCCAAATCTAAACCTAACCCCATATCTAAACCTAAAATCTAAACCTAACCCCAAATCTAAACCTAAAATCTAAACCTAACCCCAAATCTAAACCTTACCCCAAATATAAACATAAATCTAAACCTAACCCCAAATCTAAACCTAAAATCTAAACCTAACCTAAAATCTAAACCTAACCCCAAATCTAAACCTTAAATCTAAACCTAACCCCAAATCTAAACCTAAAATCTAAACCTAACCCCAAATCTAAACCTAAAATCTAAACCTAACCCCAAATCTAAACCTAACCCCAAATCTAAACCTAAAATCTAAACCTAACCCCAAATCTAAACCTAAAATCTAAACCTAACCCCAAATCTAAACCTAACCCCAAATCTAAACCTAAAATCTAAACCTAACCCCAAATCTAAACCTAACCCCAAATCTAAACCTAAAATCTAAACCTAACCCCAAATCTAAACCTAAAATCTAAACCTAAAATCTAAACCTAACCCCAAATCTAAACCTAAAATCTAAACCTAACCCCAAATCTAAACCTAACCCCATATCTAAACCTAAAATCTAAACCTAACCCCAAATCTAAACCTAAAATCTAAACCTAACCCCAAATCTAAACCTAACCCCAAATCTAATCCTAACCCCATATCTAAACCTAAAATCTAAACCTAACCCCAAATATAAACCTAAAATCTAAACCTAACCCCAAATCTAAACCTAAAATCTAAACCTAACCCCAAATCTAAACCTAAAATCTAAACCTAACCCCAAATCTAAACCTAAAATCTAAACCTAAAATCTAAACCTAACCCCAAATCTAAACCTAAAATCTAAACCTAACCCCAAATCTAAACCTAACCCCAAATCTAAACCTAACCCCAAATCTAAACCTAAAATCTAAACCTAACCCCAAATCTAAACCTAACCCCAAATCTAAACCTAAAATCTAAACCTAACCCCAAATCTAAACCTAAAATCTAAACCTAACCCCAAATCTAAACCTAAAATCTAAACCTAACCCCAAATCTAAACCTAACCCCAAATCTAAACCTAAAATCTAAACCTAACCCCAAATCTAAACCTAAAATCTAAACCTAAAATCTAAACCTAACCCCAAATCTAAACCTAAAATCTAAACCTAACCCCAAATCTACACCTAACCCCAAATCTAAACCTAAAATCTAAACCTAACCCCAAATCTAAACCTAACCCCAAATCTAAACCTAAAATCTAAACCTAACCCCAAATCTAAACCTAAAATCTAAACCTAACCCCAAATCTAAACCTAACCCCAAATCTAAACCTAAAATCTAAACCTAACCCCAAATCTAAACCTTACTCCAAATATAAACCTAAAATCTAAACCTAACCCCAAATCTAAACCTAAAATCTAAACCTAACCCAAATCTAAACCTAACGCCAAATCTAAACCTAAAATCTAAACCTAACCCCAAATCTACACCTAACCCCAAATCTAAACCTAAAATCTAAACCTAACCCCAAATCTAAACCTAAAATCTAAACCTAACCCCAAATCTAAACCTAAAATCTAAACCTAACTCCAAATCTAAACCTAACCCCAAATCTAAACCTAAAATCTAAACCTAACTCCAAATCTAAACCTAACCCCAAATCTAAACCTAAAATCTAAACCTAACCCCAAATCTAAACCTAACCCCATATCTAAACGTAAAATCTAAACCTAACCCCAAATCTAAACCTAAAATCTAAACCTAACCCCAAATCTAAACCTTACCCCAAATATAAACCTGAAATCTAAACCTAACCCCAAATCTAAACCTAAAATCTAAACCTAAAATCTAAACCTAACCCCAAATCTAAACCTAAAATCTAAACCTAACCCCAAATCTAAACCTAACCCCAAATCTAAACCTAAAATCTAAACCTAACCCCAAATCTAAACCTAAAATCTAAACCTAACCCCAAATCTAAACCTAAAATCTAAACCTAACCCCAAATCTAAACCTAACCCCAAATCTAAACCTAAAATCTAAACCTAACCCCAAATCTAAACCTAAAATCTAAACCTAACCCCAAATCTAAACCTAACCCCAAATCTAAACCTAAAATCTAAACCTAACCCCAAATCTAAACCTAAAATCTAAACCTAAAATCTAAACCTAACCCCAAATCTAAACCTAAAATCTAAACCTACCCCAAGTCTAAACCTAACCCCAAATCTAAACCTAAAATCTAAACCTAACCTAAAATCTAAACCTAACCCCAAATCTAAACCTAAAATCTAAACCTAACCCCAAATCTAAACCTAACCCCAAATCTAAACCTTAAATCTAAACCTAACCACAAATCTAAACCTAACCCCAAATCTACACCTAACCCCAAATCTAAACCTAAAATCTAAACCTAACCCCAAATCTAAACCTAAAATCTAAACCTAACTCCAAATCTAAACCTAACCCCAAATCTAAACCTAAAATCTAAACCTAACTCCAAATCTAAACCTAACCCCAAATCTAAACCTAAAATCTAAACCTAACCCCAAATCTAAACCTAACCCCAAATCTAAACCTAAAATCTAAACCTAACCCCAAATCTAAACCTTACCCCAAATATAAACCTAAAATCTAAACCTAACCCCAAATCTAAACCTAAAATCTAAACCTAACCCCAAATCTAAACCTAACCCCAAATCTAAACCTAAAATCTAAACCTAACCCCAAATCTACACCTAACCCCAAATCTAAACCTAAAATCTAAACCTAACCCCAAATCTAAACCTAAAATCTAAACCTAAAATCTAAACCTAACCCCAAATCTAAACCTAAAATCTAAACCTAACCCCAAATCTAAACCTAACCCCAAATCTAAACCTAAAATCTAAACCTAACCCCAAATCTAAACCTAAAATCTAAACCTAACTCCAAATCTAAACCTAACCCCAAATCTAAACCTAAAATCTAAACCTAACCCCAAATCTAAACCTAACCCCAAATCTAAACCTAAAATCTAAACCTAACCCCAAATCTAAACCTAACCCCATATCTAAACCTAAAATCTAAACCTAACCCCAAATCTAAACCTAAAATCTAAACCTAACCCCAAATCTAAACCTTACCCCAAATATAAACCTAAAATCTAAACCTAACCCCAAATCTAAACCTAAAATCTAAACCTAACCCCAAATCTAAACCTAAAATCTAAACCTAACCCCAAATCTAAACCTAAAATCTAAACCTAAAATCTAAACCTAACCCCAAATCTAAACCTAACCCCAAATCTAAACCTAAAATCTAAACCTAACCCCAAATCTACACCTAACCCCAAATCTAAACCTAAAATCTAAACCTAACCCCAAATCTAAACCTAAAATCTAAACCTAACCCCAAATCTAAACCTAAAATCTAAACCTAACTCCAAATCTAAACCTAACCCCAAATCTAAACCTAAAATCTAAACCTAACTCCAAATCTAAACCTAACCCCAAATCTAAACCTAAAATCTAAACCTAACTCCAAATCTAAACCTAACCCCATATCTAAACCTAAAATCTAAACCTAACCCCAAATCTAAACCTAAAATCTAAACCTAACCCCAAATCTAAACCTAAAATGTAAACCTAACCCCAAATCTAAACCTTACCCCAAATATAAACCTGAAATCTAAACCTAACCCCAAATCTAAACCTAAAATCTAAACCTAACCCCAAATCTAAACCTAACCCCAAATCTAAACCTAAAATCTAAACCTAACCTAAAATCTAAACCTAACCCCAAATCTAAACCTAAAATCTAAACCTAACCCCAAATCTAAACCTAAAATCTAAACCTAACACCAAATCTAAACCTTAAATCTAAACCTAACCCCAAATCTAAACCTAAAATCTAAACCTAACCCCAAATCTAAACCTAACCCCAAATCTAAACCTAAAATCTAAACCTAACCCCAAATCTAAACCTAACCCCAAATCTAAACCTAAAATCTAAACCTAACCCCAAATCTAAACCTAACCCCAAATCTAATCCTAACCCCATATCTAAACCTAAAATCTAAACCTAACCCCAAATATAAACCTAAAATCTAAACCTAACCCCAAATCTAAACCTAAAATCTAAACCTAACCCCAAATCTAAACCTAAAATCTAAACCTAACCCCAAATCTAAACCTAAAATCTAAACCTAAAATCTAAACCTAACCCCAAATCTAAACCTAAAATCTAAACCTAACCCCAAATCTAAACCTAACCCCAAATCTAAACCTAACCCCAAATCTAAACCTAAAATCTAAACCTAACCCCAAATCTAAACCTAACCCCAAATCTAAACCTAAAATCTAAACCTAACCCCAAATCTAAACCTAAAATCTAAACCTAACCCCAAATCTAAACCTAAAATCTAAACCTAACCCCAAATCTAAACCTAACCCCAAATCTAAACCTAAAATCTAAACCTAACCCCAAATCTAAACCTAAAATCTAAACCTAAAATCTAAACCTAACCCCAAATCTAAACCTAAAATCTAAACCTAACCCCAAATCTACACCTAACCCCAAATCTAAACCTAAAATCTAAACCTAACCCCAAATCTAAACCTAACCCCAAATCTAAACCTAAAATCTAAACCTAACCCCAAATCTAAACCTAAAATCTAAACCTAACCCCAAATCTAAACCTAACCCCAAATCTAAACCTAAAATCTAAACCTAACCCCAAATCTAAACCTTACTCCAAATATAAACCTAAAATCTAAACCTAACCCCAAATCTAAACCTAAAATCTAAACCTAACCCAAATCTAAACCTAACGCCAAATCTAAACCTAAAATCTAAACCTAACCCCAAATCTACACCTAACCCCAAATCTAAACCTAAAATCTAAACCTAACCCCAAATCTAAACCTAAAATCTAAACCTAACCCCAAATCTAAACCTAAAATCTAAACCTAACTCCAAATCTAAACCTAACCCCAAATCTAAACCTAAAATCTAAACCTAACTCCAAATCTAAACCTAACCCCAAATCTAAACCTAAAATCTAAACCTAACCCCAAATCTAAACCTAACCCCATATCTAAACGTAAAATCTAAACCTAACCCCAAATCTAAACCTAAAATCTAAACCTAACCCCAATTCTAAACCTAACCCCAAATCTAAACCTAAAATCTAAACCTAACCCCAAATCTAAACCTTACCCCAAATATAAACCTGAAATCTAAACCTAACCCCAAATCTAAACCTAACCCCAAATCTAAACCTAAAATCTAAACCTAACCCCAAATCTAAACCTTACCCCAAATATAAACCTAAAATCTAAACCTAACCCCAAATCTAAACCTAAAATCTAAACCTAACCCCAAATCTAAACCTAAAATCTAAACCTAAAATCTAAACCTAACCCCAAATCTAAACCTAAAATCTAAACCTAACCCCAAATCTAAACCTAACCCCATATCTAAACCTAAAATCTAAACCTAACCCCAAATCTAAACCTAAAATCTAAACCTAACCCCAAATCTAAACCTAACCCCAAATCTAATCCTAACCCCATATCTAAACCTAAAATCTAAACCTAACCCCAAATATAAACCTAAAATCTAAACCTAACCCCAAATCTAAACCTAAAATCTAAACCTAACCCCAAATCTAAACCTAAAATCTAAACCTAACCCCAAATCTAAACCTAAAATCTAAACCTAAAATCTAAACCTAACCCCAAATCTAAACCTAAAATCTAAACCTAACCCCAAATCTAAACCTAACCCCAAATCTAAACCTAACCCCAAATCTAAACCTAAAATCTAAACCTAACCCCAAATCTAAACCTAACCCCAAATCTAAACCTAAAATCTAAACCTAACCCCAAATCTAAACCTAAAATCTAAACCTAACCCCAAATCTAAACCTAAAATCTAAACCTAACCCCAAATCTAAACCTAACCCCAAATCTAAACCTAAAATCTAAACCTAACCCCAAATCTAAACCTAAAATCTAAACCTAAAATCTAAACCTAACCCCAAATCTAAACCTAAAATCTAAACCTAACCCCAAATCTACACCTAACCCCAAATCTAAACCTAAAATCTAAACCTAACCCCAAATCTAAACCTAACCCCAAATCTAAACCTAAAATCTAAACCTAACCCCAAATCTAAACCTAAAATCTAAACCTAACCCCAAATCTAAACCTAACCCCAAATCTAAACCTAAAATCTAAACCTAACCCCAAATCTAAACCTTACTCCAAATATAAACCTAAAATCTAAACCTAACCCCAAATCTAAACCTAAAATCTAAACCTAACCCAAATCTAAACCTAACGCCAAATCTAAACCTAAAATCTAAACCTAACCCCAAATCTACACCTAACCCCAAATCTAAACCTAAAATCTAAACCTAACCCCAAATCTAAACCTAAAATCTAAACCTAACCCCAAATCTAAACCTAAAATCTAAACCTAACTCCAAATCTAAACCTAACCCCAAATCTAAACCTAAAATCTAAACCTAACTCCAAATCTAAACCTAACCCCAAATCTAAACCTAAAATCTAAACCTAACCCCAAATCTAAACCTAACCCCATATCTAAACGTAAAATCTAAACCTAACCCCAAATCTAAACCTAAAATCTAAACCTAACCCCAAATCTAAACCTTACCCCAAATATAAACCTGAAATCTAAACCTAACCCCAAATCTAAACCTAAAATCTAAACCTAAAATCTAAACCTAACCCCAAATCTAAACCTAAAATCTAAACCTAACCCCAAATCTAAACCTAACCCCAAATCTAAACCTAAAATCTAAACCTAACCCCAAATCTAAACCTAAAATCTAAACCTAACCCCAAATCTAAACCTAACCCCAAATCTAAACCTAAAATCTAAACCTAACCCCAAATCTAAACCTAACCCCAAATCTAAACCTAAAATCTAAACCTAACCCCAAATCTAAACCTAAAATCTAAACCTAACCCCAAATCTAAACCTAACCCCAAATCTAAACCTAAAATCTAAACCTAACCCCAAATCTAAACCTAAAATCTAAACCTAAAATCTAAACCTAACCCCAAATCTAAACCTAAAATCTAAACCTACCCCAAGTCTAAACCTAACCCCAAATCTAAACCTAAAATCTAAACCTAACCTAAAATCTAAACCTAACCCCAAATCTAAACCTAAAATCTAAACCTAACCCCAAATCTAAACCTAACCCCAAATCTAAACCTTAAATCTAAACCTAACCACAAATCTAAACCTAACCCCAAATCTACACCTAACCCCAAATCTAAACCTAAAATCTAAACCTAACCCCAAATCTAAACCTAAAATCTAAACCTAACTCCAAATCTAAACCTAACCCCAAATCTAAACCTAAAATCTAAACCTAACTCCAAATCTAAACCTAACCCCAAATCTAAACCTAAAATCTAAACCTAACCCCAAATCTAAACCTAACCCCAAATCTAAACCTAAAATCTAAACCTAACCCCAAATCTAAACCTTACCCCAAATATAAACCTAAAATCTAAACCTAACCCCAAATCTAAACCTAAAATCTAAACCTAACCCCAAATCTAAACCTTAAGTCTAAACCTAACCCCAAATCTAAACCTAAAATCTAAACCTAACCCCAAATCTACACCTAACCCCAAATCTAAACCTAAAATCTAAACCTAACCCCAAATCTAAACCTAAAATCTAAACCTAAAATCTAAACCTAACCCCAAATCTAAACCTAAAATCTAAACCTAACCCCAAATCTAAACCTAACCCCAAATCTAAACCTAAAATCTAAACCTAACCCCAAATCTAAACCTAACCCCAAATCTAAACCTAAAATCTAAACCTAACCCCAAATCTAAACCTAACCCCAAATCTAAACCTAAAATCTAAACCTAACCCCAAATCTAAACCTAACCCCAAATCTAATCCTAACCCCATATCTAAACCTAAAATCTAAACCTAACCCCAAATATAAACCTAAAATCTAAACCTAACCCCAAATCTAAACCTAAAATCTAAACCTAACCCCAAATCTAAACCTAAAATCTAAACCTAACCCCAAATCTAAACCTAACCCCAAATCTAAACCTAAAATCTAAACCTAACCCCAAATCTAAACCTAACCCCAAATCTAAACCTAAAATCTAAACCTAACCCCAAATCTAAACCTAACCCCAAATCTAATCCTAACCCCATATCTAAACCTAAAATCTAAACCTAACCCCAAATATAAACCTAAAATCTAAACCTAACCCCAAATCTAAACCTAAAATCTAAACCTAACCCCAAATCTAAACCTAAAATCTAAACCTAACCCCAAATCTAAACCTAAAATCTAAACCTAAAATCTAAACCTAACCCCAAATCTAAACCTAAAATCTAAACCTAACCCCAAATCTAAACCTAACCCCAAATCTAAACCTAACCCCAAATCTAAACCTAAAATCTAAACCTAACCCCAAATCTAAACCTAACCCCAAATCTAAACCTAAAATCTAAACCTAACCCCAAATCTAAACCTAAAATCTAAACCTAACCCCAAATCTAAACCTAAAATCTAAACCTAACCCCAAATCTAAACCTAACCCCAAATCTAAACCTAAAATCTAAACCTAACCCCAAATCTAAACCTAAAATCTAAACCTAAAATCTAAACCTAACCCCAAATCTAAACCTAAAATCTAAACCTAACCCCAAATCTACACCTAACCCCAAATCTAAACCTAAAATCTAAACCTAACCCCAAATCTAAACCTAACCCCAAATCTAAACCTAAAATCTAAACCTAACCCCAAATCTAAACCTAAAATCTAAACCTAACCCCAAATCTAAACCTAACCCCAAATCTAAACCTAAAATCTAAACCTAACCCCAAATCTAAACCTTACTCCAAATATAAACCTAAAATCTAAACCTAACCCCAAATCTAAACCTAAAATCTAAACCTAACCCAAATCTAAACCTAACGCCAAATCTAAACCTAAAATCTAAACCTAACCCCAAATCTACACCTAACCCCAAATCTAAACCTAAAATCTAAACCTAACCCCAAATCTAAACCTAAAATCTAAACCTAACCCCAAATCTAAACCTAAAATCTAAACCTAACTCCAAATCTAAACCTAACCCCAAATCTAAACCTAAAATCTAAACCTAACTCCAAATCTAAACCTAACCCCAAATCTAAACCTAAAATCTAAACCTAACCCCAAATCTAAACCTAACCCCATATCTAAACGTAAAATCTAAACCTAACCCCAAATCTAAACCTAAAATCTAAACCTAACCCCAATTCTAAACCTAACCCCAAATCTAAACCTAAAATCTAAACCTAACCCCAAATCTAAACCTTACCCCAAATATAAACCTGAAATCTAAACCTAACCCCAAATCTAAACCTAACCCCAAATCTAAACCTAAAATCTAAACCTAACCCCAAATCTAAACCTTACCCCAAATATAAACCTAAAATCTAAACCTAACCCCAAATCTAAACCTAAAATCTAAACCTAACCCCAAATCTAAACCTAACCCCAAATCTAAACCTAAAATCTAAACCTAACCCCAAATCTACACCTAACCCCAAATCTAAACCTAAAATCTAAACCTAACCCCAAATCTAAACCTAAAATCTAAACCTAAAATCTAAACCTAACCCCAAATCTAAACCTAAAATCTAAACCTAACCCCAAATCTAAACCTAACCCCAAATCTAAACCTAAAATCTAAACCTAACCCCAAATCTAAACCTAAAATCTAAACCTAACTCCAAATCTAAACCTAACCCCAAATCTAAACCTAAAATCTAAACCTAACCCCAAATCTAAACCTAACCCCAAATCTAAACCTAAAATCTAAACCTAACCCCAAATCTAAACCTAACCCCATATCTAAACCTAAAATCTAAACCTAACCCCAAATCTAAACCTAAAATCTAAACCTAACCCCAAATCTAAACCTTACCCCAAATATAAACCTAAAATCTAAACCTAACCCCAAATCTAAACCTAAAATCTAAACCTAACCCCAAATCTAAACCTAAAATCTAAACCTAACCCCAAATCTAAACCTAAAATCTAAACCTAAAATCTAAACCTAACCCCAAATCTAAACCTAACCCCAAATCTAAACCTAAAATCTAAACCTAACCCCAAATCTACACCTAACCCCAAATCTAAACCTAAAATCTAAACCTAACCCCAAATCTAAACCTAAAATCTAAACCTAACCCCAAATCTAAACCTAAAATCTAAACCTAACTCCAAATCTAAACCTAACCCCAAATCTAAACCTAAAATCTAAACCTAACTCCAAATCTAAACCTAACCCCAAATCTAAACCTAAAATCTAAACCTAACCCCAAATCTAAACCTAACCCCATATCTAAACCTAAAATCTAAACCTAACCCCAAATCTAAACCTAAAATCTAAACCTAACCCCAAATCTAAACCTAAAATGTAAACCTAACCCCAAATCTAAACCTTACCCCAAATATAAACCTGAAATCTAAACCTAACCCCAAATCTAAACCTAAAATCTAAACCTAACCCCAAATCTAAACCTAACCCCAAATCTAAACCTAAAATCTAAACCTAACCTAAAATCTAAACCTAACCCCAAATCTAAACCTAAAATCTAAACCTAACCCCAAATCTAAACCTAAAATCTAAACCTAACACCAAATCTAAACCTTAAATCTAAACCTAACCCCAAATCTAAACCTAAAATCTAAACCTAACCCCAAATCTAAACCTAACCCCAAATCTAAACCTAAAATCTAAACCTAACCCCAAATCTAAACCTAACCCCAAATCTAAACCTAAAATCTAAACCTAACCCCAAATCTAAACCTAACCCCAAATCTAATCCTAACCCCATATCTAAACCTAAAATCTAAACCTAACCCCAAATATAAACCTAAAATCTAAACCTAACCCCAAATCTAAACCTAAAATCTAAACCTAACCCCAAATCTAAACCTAAAATCTAAACCTAACCCCAAATCTAAACCTAAAATCTAAACCTAAAATCTAAACCTAACCCCAAATCTAAACCTAAAATCTAAACCTAACCCCAAATCTAAACCTAACCCCAAATCTAAACCTAACCCCAAATCTAAACCTAAAATCTAAACCTAACCCCAAATCTAAACCTAACCCCAAATCTAAACCTAAAATCTAAACCTAACCCCAAATCTAAACCTAAAATCTAAACCTAACCCCAAATCTAAACCTAAAATCTAAACCTAACCCCAAATCTAAACCTAACCCCAAATCTAAACCTAAAATCTAAACCTAACCCCAAATCTAAACCTAAAATCTAAACCTAAAATCTAAACCTAACCCCAAATCTAAACCTAAAATCTAAACCTAACCCCAAATCTACACCTAACCCCAAATCTAAACCTTAAATCTAAACCTAACCCCAAATCTAAACCTAACCCCAAATCTAAACCTAAAATCTAAACCTAACCCCAAATCTAAACCTAAAATCTAAACCTAACCCCAAATCTAAACCTAACCCCAAATCTAAACCTAAAATCTAAACCTAACCCCAAATCTAAACCTTACTCCAAATATAAACCTAAAATCTAAACCTAACCCCAAATCTAAACCTAAAATCTAAACCTAACCCAAATCTAAACCTAACGCCAAATCTAAACCTAAAATCTAAACCTAACCCCAAATCTACACCTAACCCCAAATCTAAACCTAAAATCTAAACCTAACCCCAAATCTAAACCTAAAATCTAAACCTAACCCCAAATCTAAACCTAAAATCTAAACCTAACTCCAAATCTAAACCTAACCCCAAATCTAAACCTAAAATCTAAACCTAACTCCAAATCTAAACCTAACCCCAAATCTAAACCTAAAATCTAAACCTAACCCCAAATCTAAACCTAACCCCATATCTAAACGTAAAATCTAAACCTAACCCCAAATCTAAACCTAAAATCTAAACCTAACCCCAATTCTAAACCTAACCCCAAATCTAAACCTAAAATCTAAACCTAACCCCAAATCTAAACCTTACCCCAAATATAAACCTGAAATCTAAACCTAACCCCAAATCTAAACCTAAAATCTAAACCTAAAATCTAAACCTAACCCCAAATCTAAACCTAAAATCTAAACCTAACCCCAAATCTAAACCTAACCCCAAATCTAAACCTAAAATCTAAACCTAACCCCAAATCTAAACCTAAAATCTAAACCTAACCCCAAATCTAAACCTAACCCCAAATCTAAACCTAAAATCTAAACCTAACCCCAAATCTAAACCTAACCCCAAATCTAAACCTAAAATCTAAACCTAACCCCAAATCTAAACCTAAAATCTAAACCTAACCCCAAATCTAAACCTAACCCCAAATCTAAACCTAAAATCTAAACCTAACCCCAAATCTAAACCTAAAATCTAAACCTAAAATCTAAACCTAACCCCAAATCTAAACCTAAAATCTAAACCTACCCCAAATCTAAACCTAACCCCAAATCTAAACCTAAAATCTAAACCTAACCTAAAATCTAAACCTAACCCCAAATCTAAACCTAAAATCTAAACCTAACCCCAAATCTAAACCTAACCCCAAATCTAAACCTTAAATCTAAACCTAACCACAAATCTAAACCTAACCCCAAATCTACACCTAACCCCAAATCTAAACCTAAAATCTAAACCTAACCCCAAATCTAAACCTAAAATCTAAACCTAACTCCAAATCTAAACCTAACCCCAAATCTAAACCTAAAATCTAAACCTAACTCCAAATCTAAACCTAACCCCAAATCTAAACCTAAAATCTAAACCTAACCCCAAATCTAAACCTAACCCCAAATCTAAACCTAAAATCTAAACCTAACCCCAAATCTAACCCTTACCCCAAATATAAACCTAAAATCTAAACCTAACCCCAAATCTAAACCTAAAATCTAAACCTAACCCCAAATCTAAACCTAACCCCAAATCTAAACCTAAAATCTAAACCTAACCCCAAATCTACACCTAACCCCAAATCTAAACCTAAAATCTAAACCTAACCCCAAATCTAAACCTAAAATCTAAACCTAAAATCTAAACCTAACCCCAAATCTAAACCTAAAATCTAAACCTAACCCCAAATCTAAACCTAACCCCAAATCTAAACCTAAAATCTAAACCTAACCCCAAATCTAAACCTAAAATCTAAACCTAACTCCAAATCTAAACCTAACCCCAAATCTAAACCTAAAATCTAAACCTAACCCCAAATCTAAACCTAACCCCAAATCTAAACCTAAAATCTAAACCTAAGCCCAAATCTAAACCTAACCCCATATCTAAACCTAAAATCTAAACCTAACCCCAAATCTAAACCTAAAATCTAAACCTAACCCCAAATCTAAACCTTACCCCAAATATAAACCTAAAATCTAAACCTAACCCCAAATCTAAACCTAAAATCTAAACCTAACCCCAAATCTAAACCTAAAATCTAAACCTAACCCCAAATCTAAACCTAAAATCTAAACCTAAAATCTAAACCTAACCCCAAATCTAAACCTAACCCCAAATCTAAACCTAAAATCTAAACCTAACCCCAAATCTACACCTAACCCCAAATCTAAACCTAAAATCTAAACCTAACCCCAAATCTAAACCTAAAATCTAAACCTAACCCCAAATCTAAACCTAAAATCTAAACCTAACTCCAAATCTAAACCTAACCCCAAATCTAAACCTAAAATCTAAACCTAACTCCAAATCTAAACCTAACCCCAAATCTAAACCTAAAATCTAAACCTAACCCCAAATCTAAACCTAAAATCTAAACCTAACCCCAAATCTAAACCTAACCCCAAATCTAAACCTAAAATCTAAACCTAACCCCAAATCTAAACCTAAAATCTAAACCTAAAATCTAAACCTAACCCCAAATCTAAACCTAAAATCTAAACCTAACCCCAAATCTAAACCTAACCCCAAATCTAAACCTAAAATCTAAACCTAACCCCAAATCTAAACCTAACCCCAAATCTAAACCTAAAATCTAAACCTAAAATCTAAACCTAACCCCAAATCTAAACCTAACCCCAAATCTAAACCTAAAATCTAAACCTAACCCCAAATCTAAACCTTACTCCAAATATAAACCTAAAATCTAAACCTAACCCCAAATCTAAACCTAAAATCTAAACCTAACCCAAATCTAAACCTAACGCCAAATCTAAACCTAAAATCTAAACCTAACCCCAAATCTACACCTAACCCCAAATCTAAACCTAAAATCTAAACCTAACCCCAAATCTAAACCTAAAATCTAAACCTAACCCCAAATCTAAACCTAAAATCTAAACCTAACTCCAAATCTAAACCTAACCCCAAATCTAAACCTAAAATCTAAACCTAACTCCACATCTAAACCTAACCCCAAATCTAAACCTAAAATCTAAACCTAACCCCAAATCTAAACCTAACCCCATATCTAAACGTAAAATCTAAACCTAACCCCAAATCTAAACCTAAAATCTAAAACTAACCCCAATTCTAAACCTAACCCCAAATCTAAACCTAAAATCTAAACCTAACCCCAAATCTAAACCTTACCCCAAATATAAACCTGAAATCTAAACCTAACCCCAAATCTAAACCTAAAATCTAAACCTAAAATCTAAACCTAACCCCAAATCTAAACCTAAAATCTAAACCTAACCCCAAATCTAAACCTAACCCCAAATCTAAACCTAAAATCTAAACCTAACCCCAAATCTAAACCTAAAATCTAAACCTAACCCCAAATCTAAACCTAACCCCAAATCTAAACCTAAAATCTAAACCTAACCCCAAATCTAAACCTAACCCCAAATCTAAACCTAAAATCTAAACCTAACCCCAAATCTAAACCTAAAATCTAAACCTAACCCCAAATCTAAACCTAACCCCAAATCTAAACCTAAAATCTAAACCTAACCCCAAATCTAAACCTAAAATCTAAACCTAAAATCTAAACCTAACCCCAAATCTAAACCTAAAATCTAAACCTACCCCAAATCTAAACCTAACCCCAAATCTAAACCTAAAATCTAAACCTAACCTAAAATCTAAACCTAACCCCAAATCTAAACCTAAAATCTAAACCTAACCCCAAATCTAAACCTAACCCCAAATCTAAACCTTAAATCTAAACCTAACCACAAATCTAAACCTAACCCCAAATCTACACCTAACCCCAAATCTAAACCTAAAATCTAAACCTAACCCCAAATCTAAACCTAAAATCTAAACCTAACTCCAAATCTAAACCTAACCCCAAATCTAAACCTAAAATCTAAACCTAACTCCAAATCTAAACCTAACCCCAAATCTAAACCTAAAATCTAAACCTAACCCCAAATCTAAACCTAACCCCAAATCTAAACCTAAAATCTAAACCTAACCCCAAATCTAAACCTTACCCCAAATATAAACCTAAAATCTAAACCTAACCCCAAATCTAAACCTAAAATCTAAACCTAACCCCAAATCTAAACCTAACCCCAAATCTAAACCTAAAATCTAAACCTAACCCCAAATCTACACCTAACCCCAAATCTAAACCTAAAATCTAAACCTAACCCCAAATCTAAACCTAAAATCTAAACCTAACCCCAAATCTAAACCTAAAATCTAAACCTAACCCCAAATCTAACCCTTACCCCAAATATAAACCTAAAATCTAAACCTAACCCCAAATCTAAACCTAAAATCTAAACCTAACCCCAAATCTAAACCTAACCCCAAATCTAAACCTAAAATCTAAACCTAACCCCAAATCTAAACCTAACCCCAAATCTAAACCTAAAATCTAAACCTAACCCCAAATCTAAACCTAACCCCATATCTAAACCTAAAATCTAAACCTAACCCCAAATCTAAACCTAAAATCTAAACCTAACCCCAAATCTAAACCTTACCCCAAATATAAACCTAAAATCTAAACCTAACCCCAAATCTAAACCTAAAATCTAAACCTAACCCCAAATCTAAACCTAAAATCTAAACCTAACCCCAAATCTAAACCTAAAATCTAAACCTAAAATCTAAACCTAACCCCAAATCTAAACCTAACCCCAAATCTAAACCTAAAATCTAAACCTAACCCCAAATCTACACCTAACCCCAAATCTAAACCTAAAATCTAAACCTAACCCCAAATCTAAACCTAAAATCTAAACCTAACCCCAAATCTAAACCTAAAATCTAAACCTAACTCCAAATCTAAACCTAACCCCAAATCTAAACCTAAAATCTAAACCTAACTCCAAATCTAAACCTAACCCCAAATCTAAACCTAAAATCTAAACCTAACCCCAAATCTAAACCTAACCCCATATCTAAACCTAAAATCTAAACCTAACCCCAAATCTAAACCTAAAATCTAAACCTAACCCCAAATCTAAACCTAAAATGTAAACCTAACCCCAAATCTAAACCTTACCCCAAATATAAACCTGAAATCTAAACCTAACCCCAAATCTAAACCTAAAATCTAAACCTAACCCCAAATCTAAACCTAACCCCAAATCTAAACCTAAAATCTAAACCTAACCTAAAATCTAAACCTTACCCCAAATCTAAACCTAAAATCTAAACCTAACCCCAAATCTAAACCTAAAATCTAAACCTAACACCAAATCTAAACCTTAAATCTAAACCTAACCCCAAATCTAAACCTAAAATCTAAACCTAACCCCAAATCTAAACCTAACCCCAAATCTAAACCTAAAATCTAAACCTAACCCCAAATCTAAACCTAACCCCAAATCTAAACCTAAAATATAAACCTAACCCCAAATCTAAACCTAAAATCTAAACCTAACCCCAAATCTAAACCTAACCCCAAATCTAAACCTAAAATCTAAACCTAACCCCAAATCTAAACCTAACCCCAAATGTAAACCTAAAATCTAAACCTAAAATCTAAACCTAACCCCAAATCTAAACCTAAAATCTAAACCTAACCCCAAATCTAAACCTAACCCCATATCTAAACCTAAAATCTAAACCTAACCCCAAATCTAAACCTAAAATCTAAACCTAACCCCAAATCTAAACCTAACCCCAAATCTAAACCTAAAATCTAAACCTAATCCCAAATCTAAACCTTACCCCAAATATAAATGTAAAATCTAAACATAACCCCAATTCTAAACCTAAAATCTAAACCTAACCCCAAATCTAAACCTAAAATCTAAACCTAACCCCAAATCTAAACCTAAAATCTAAACCTAAAATCTAAACCTAACCCCAAATCTAAACCTAAAATCTAAACCTAACCCCAAATCTAAACCTAACCCCAAATCTAAACCTAACCCCAAATCTAAACCTAAAATCTAAACCTAACCCCAAATCTAAACCTAACCCCAAATCTAAACCTAAAATCTAAACCTAAACCCAAATCTAAACCTAAAATCTAAACCTAAAATCTAAACCTAACCCCAAATCTAAACCTTAAGTCTAAACCTAACCCCAAATCTAAACCTAAAATCTAAACCTAACCCCAAATCTAAACCTAACCCCAACTCTAAACCTAAAATCTAAACCTAACCCCAAATCTAAACCTAAAATCTAAACCTAAAATCTAAACCTAACCCCAAATCTAAACCTAAAATCTAAACCTAACCCCAAATCTACACCTAACCCCAAATCTAAACCTAAAATCTAAACCTAACCCCAAATCTAAACCTAAAATCTAAACCTAACTCCAAATCTAAACCTAACCCCAAATCTAAACCTAAAATCTAAACCTAACCCCAAATCTAAACCTAACCCCAAATCTAAACCTAAAATCTAAACCTAACCCCAAATCTAAACCTTACCCCAAATATAAACCTAAAATCTAAACCTAACCCCAAATCTAAACCTAAAATCTAAACCTAACCCCAAATCTAAACCTAACCCCAAATCTAAACCTAAAATCTAAACCTAACCCCAAATCTAAACCTAACCCCATATCTAAACGTAAAATCTAAACCTAACCCCAAATCTAAACCTAAAATCTAAACCTAACCCCAATTCTAAACCTAACCCCAAATCTAAACCTAAAATCTAAACCTAACTCCAAATCTAAACCTAACCCCAAATCTAAACCTAACCCCATATCTAAACGTAAAATCTAAACCTAACCCCAAATCTAAACCTAAAATCTAAACCTAACCCCAAATCTAAACCTAACCCCAAATCTAAACCTAAAATCTAAACCTAACCCCAAATCTAAACCTAACCCCATATCTAAACCTAAAATCTAAACCTAACCCCAAATCTAAACCTAAAATCTAAACCTAACCCCAAATCTAAACCTTACCCCAAATATAAACCTAAAATCTAAACCTAACCCCAAATCTAAACCTAAAATCTAAACCTAACCTAAAATCTAAACCTAACCCCAAATCTAAACCTAAAATCTAAACCTAACCCCAAATCTAAACCTAAAATCTAAACCTAACCCCAAATCTAAACCTAACCCCAAATCTAAACCTTAAATCTAAACCTAACCCCAAATCTAAACCTAAAATCTAAACCTAACCCCAAATCTAAACCTAACCCCAAATCTAAACCTAAAATCTAAACCTAACCCCAAATCTAAACCTAACCCCAAATCTAAACCTAAAATCTAAACCTAACCCCAAATCTAAACCTAAAATCTAAACCTAAAATCTAAACCTAACCCCAAATCTAAACCTAAAATCTAAACCTAACCCCAAATCTAAACCTAACCCCATATCTAAACCTAAAATCTAAACCTAACCCCAAATCTAAACCTAAAATCTAAACCTAACCCCAAATCTAAACCTAACCCCAAATCTAATCCTAACCCCATATCTAAACCTAAAATCTAAACCTAACCCCAAATATAAACCTAAAATCTAAACCTAACCCCAAATCTAAACCTAAAATCTAAACCTAACCCCAAATCTAAACCTAAAATCTAAACCTAACCCCAAATCTAAACCTAAAATCTAAACCTAAAATCTAAACCTAACCCCAAATCTAAACCTAAAATCTAAACCTAACCCCAAATCTAAACCTAACCCCAAATCTAAACCTAACCCCAAATCTAAACCTAAAATCTAAACCTAACCCCAAATCTAAACCTAACCCCAAATCTAAACCTAAAATCTAAACCTAACCCCAAATCTAAACCTAAAATCTAAACCTAACCCCAAATCTAAACCTAAAATCTAAACCTAACCCCAAATCTAAACCTAACCCCAAATCTAAACCTAAAATCTAAACCTAACCCCAAATCTAAACCTAAAATCTAAACCTAAAATCTAAACCTAACCCCAAATCTAAACCTAAAATCTAAACCTAACCCCAAATCTACACCTAACCCCAAATCTAAACCTAAAACCTAAACCTAACCCCAAATCTAAACCTAACCCCAAATCTAAACCTAAAATCTAAACCTAACCCCAAATCTAAACCTAAAATCTAAACCTAACCCCAAATCTAAACCTAACCCCAAATCTAAACCTAAAATCTAAACCTAACCCCAAATCTAAACCTTACTCCAAATATAAACCTAAAATCTAAACCTAACCCCAAATCTAAACCTAAAATCTAAACCTAACCCAAATCTAAACCTAACGCCAAATCTAAACCTAAAATCTAAACCTAACCCCAAATCTACACCTAACCCCAAATCTAAACCTAAAATCTAAACCTAACCCCAAATCTAAACCTAAAATCTAAACCTAACCCCAAATCTAAACCTAAAATCTAAACCTAACTCCAAATCTAAACCTAACCCCAAATCTAAACCTAAAATCTAAACCTAACTCCAAATCTAAACCTAACCCCAAATCTAAACCTAAAATCTAAACCTAACCCCAAATCTAAACCTAACCCCATATCTAAACGTAAAATCTAAACCTAACCCCAAATCTAAACCTAAAATCTAAACCTAACCCCAATTCTAAACCTAACCCCAAATCTAAACCTAAAATCTAAACCTAACCCCAAATCTAAACCTTACCCCAAATATAAACCTGAAATCTAAACCTAACCCCAAATCTAAACCTAAAATCTAAACCTAAAATCTAAACCTAACCCCAAATCTAAACCTAAAATCTAAACCTAACCCCAAATCTAAACCTAACCCCAAATCTAAACCTAAAATCTAAACCTAACCCCAAATCTAAACCTAAAATCTAAACCTAAACCCAAATCTAAACCTAACGCCAAATCTAAACCTAAAATCCAAACCTAACCCCAAATCTAAACCTAACCCCAAATCTAAACCTAAAATCTAAACCTAACCCCAAATCTAAACCTAAAATCTAAACCTAACCCCAAATCTAAACCTAACCCCAAATCTAAACCTAAAATCTAAACCTAACCCCAAATCTAAACCTAAAATCTAAACCTAAAATCTAAACCTAACCCCAAATCTAAACCTAAAATCTAAACCTACCCCAAATCTAAACCTAACCCCAAATCTAAACCTAAAATCTAAACCTAACCTAAAATCTAAACCTAACCCCAAATCTAAACCTAAAATCTAAACCTAACCCCAAATCTAAACCTAACCCCAAATCTAAACCTTAAATCTAAACCTAACCACAAATCTAAACCTAACCCCAAATCTACACCTAACCCCAAATCTAAACCTAAAATCTAAACCTAACCCCAAATCTAAACCTAAAATCTAAACCTAACTCCAAATCTAAACCTAACCCCAAATCTAAACCTAAAATCTAAACCTAACTCCAAATCTAAACCTAACCCCAAATCTAAACCTAAAATCTAAACCTAACCCCAAATCTAAACCTAACCCCAAATCTAAACCTAAAATCTAAACCTAACCCCAAATCTAAACCTTACCCCAAATATAAACCTAAAATCTAAACCTAACCCCAAATCTAAACCTAAAATCTAAACCTAACCCCAAATCTAAACCTAACCCCAAATCTAAACCTAAAATCTAAACCTAACCCCAAATCTACACCTAACCCCAAATCTAAACCTAAAATCTAAACCTAACCCCAAATCTAAACCTTACCCCAAATATAAACCTGAAATCTAAACCTAACCCCAAATCTAAACCTAAAATCTAAACCTAAAATCTAAACCTAACCCCAAATCTAAACCTAAAATCTAAACCTAACCCCAAATCTAAACCTAAAATCTAAACCTAACCCCAATTCTAAACCTAACCCCAAATCTAAACCTAAAATCTAAACCTAACCCCAAATCTAAACCTAAAATCTAAACCTAACCCCAAATCTAAACCTTAAATCTAAACCTAACCCCAAATCTAAACCTAAAATCTAAACCTAACCCCAAATCTAAACCTAAAATCTAAACCTAACCCCAAATCTAAACCTAAAATCTAAACCTAACCCCAAATCTAAACCTAACCCCAAATCTAAACCTAAAATCTAAACCTAACCCCAAATCTAAACCTAAAATCTAAACCTAACCCCAAATCTAAACCTAAAATCTAAACCCAACCCCAAATCTAAACCTAACCCCAAATCTAAACCTAAAATCTAAACCTAACCCCAAATCTAAACCTAACCCCAAATCTAAACCTAAAATCTAAACCTAACCCCAAATCTAAACCTAAAATCTAAACCTAACCCCAAATCTAAACCTAAAATCTAAACCTAACCTAAAATCTAAACCTAAAATCTAAACCTAAAATCTAAACCAAACCCCAAATCTAAACCTAAAATCTAAACCTAACCCCAAATCTAAACCTAACCCCAAATCTAAACCTAAAATCTAAACCTAAACCCAAATCTAAACCTAAAATCTAAACCTAACCCCAAATCTAAACCTAACCCCAAATCTAAACCTTAAATCTAAACCTAACCCCAAATCTAAACCTAAAATCTAAACCTAACCCCAAATCTAAACCTAACCCCAAATCTAAACCTAAAATCTAAACCTAACCCCAAATCTAAACCTAACCCCAAATCTAAACCTAAAATCTAAACCTAACCCCAAATCTAAACCTAAAATCTAAACCTAAAATCTAAACCTAACCCCAAATCTAAACCTAAAATCTAAACCTAACTCCAAATCTAAACCTAACCCCAAATCTAAACCTAAAATCTAAACCTAACCTAAAATCTAAACCTAACCCCAAATCTCAACCTAAAATCTAAACCTAACCCCAAATCTAAACCTAACCCCAAATCTAAACCTTAAATCTAAACCTAACCACAAATCTAAACCTAACCCCAAATCTACACCTAACCCCATATCTAAACGTAAAATCTAAACCTAACCCCAAATCTAAACCTAAAATCTAAACCTAACCCCAAATCTAAACCTAACCCCAAATCTAAACCTAAAATCTAAACCTAACCCCAAATCTAAACCTAACCCCATATCTAAACCTAAAATCTAAACCTAACCCCAAATCTAAACCTAAAATCTAAACCTAACCCCAAATCTAAACCTTACCCCAAATATAAACCTAAAATCTAAACCTAACCCCAAATCTAAACCTAAAATCTAAACCTAACCTAAAATCTAAACCTAACCCCAAATCTAAACCTAAAATCTAAACCTAACCCCAAATCTAAACCTAAAATCTAAACCTAACCCCAAATCTAAACCTAACCCAAAATCTAAACCTTAAATCTAAACCTAACCCCAAATCTAAACCTAAAATCTAAACCTAACCCCAAATCTAAACCTAACCCCAAATCTAAACCTAAAATCTAAACCTAACCCCAAATCTAAACCTAACCCCAAATCTAAACCTAAAATCTAAACCTAACCCCAAATCTAAACCTAAAATCTAAACCTAACCCCAAATCTAAACCTAACCCCAAATCTAAACCTAAAATCTAAACCTAACCCCAAATCTAAACCTAACCCCAAATCTAAACCTAAAATCTAAACCTAACCCCAAATCTAAACCTAAAATCTAAACCTAAAATCTAAACCTAACCCCAAATCTAAACCTAAAATCTAAACCTAACCCCAAATCTAAACCTAACCCCAAATCTAAACCTAAAATCTAAACCTAACCCCAAATCTAAACCTAACCCCAAATCTAATCCTAACCCCATATCTAAACCTAAAATCTAAACCTAACCCCAAATATAAACCTAAAATCTAAACCTAACCCCAAATCTAAACCTAAAATCTAAACCTAACCCCAAATCTAAACCTAAAATCTAAACCTAACCCCAAATCTAAACCTAAAATCTAAACCTAAAATCTAAACCTAACCCCAAATCTAAACCTAAAATCTAAACCTAACCCCAAATCTAAACCTAACCCCAAATCTAAACCTAACCCCAAATCTAAACCTAAAATCTAAACCTAACCCCAAATCTAAACCTAACCCCAAATCTAAACCTAAAATCTAAACCTAACCCCAAATCTAAACCTAAAATCTAAACCTAACCCCAAATCTAAACCTAAAATCTAAACCTAACCCCAAATCTAAACCTAACCCCAAATCTAAACCTAAAATCTAAACCTAACCCCAAATCTAAACCTAAAATCTAAACCTAAAATCTAAACCTAACCCCAAATCTAAACCTAAAATCTAAACCTAACCCCAAATCTACACCTAACCCCAAATCTAAACCTAAAATCTAAACCTAACCCCAAATCTAAACCTAACCCCAAATCTAAACCTAAAATCTAAACCTAACCCCAAATCTAAACCTAAAATCTAAACCTAACCCCAAATCTAAACCTAACCCCAAATCTAAACCTAAAATCTAAACCTAACCCCAAATCTAAACCTTACTCCAAATATAAACCTAAAATCTAAACCTAACCCCAAATCTAAACCTAAAATCTAAACCTAACCCAAATCTAAACCTAACGCCAAATCTAAACCTAAAATCTAAACCTAACCCCAAATCTACACCTAACCCCAAATCTAAACCTAAAATCTAAACTTAACCCCAAATCTAAACCTAAAATCTAAACCTAACCCCAAATCTAAACCTAAAATCTAAACCTAACTCCAAATCTAAACCTAACCCCAAATCTAAACCTAAAATCTAAACCTAACTCCAAATCTAAACCTAACCCCAAATCTAAACCTAAAATCTAAACCTAACCCCAAATCTAAACCTAACCCCATATCTAAACGTAAAATCTAAACCTAACCCCAAATCTAAACCTAAAATCTAAACCTAACCCCAATTCTAAACCTAACCCCAAATCTAAACCTAAAATCTAAACCTAACCCCAAATCTAAACCTTACCCCAAATATAAACCTGAAATCTAAACCTAACCCCAAATCTAAACCTAAAATCTAAACCTAAAATCTAAACCTAACCCCAAATCTAAACCTAAAATCTAAACCTAACCCCAAATCTAAACCTAACCCCAAATCTAAACCTAAAATCTAAACCTAACCCCAAATCTAAACCTAAAATCTAAACCTAACCCCAAATCTAAACCTAACGCCAAATCTAAACCTAAAATCTAAACCTAACCCCAAATCTAAACCTAACCCCAAATCTAAACCTAAAATCTAAACCTAACCCCAAATCTAAACCTAAAATCTAAACCTAACCCCAAATCTAAACCTAACCCCAAATCTAAACCTAAAATCTAAACCTAACCCCAAATCTAAACCTAAAATCTAAACCTAAAATCTAAACCTAACCCCAAATCTAAACCTAAAATCTAAACCTACCCCAAATCTAAACCTAACCCCAAATCTAAACCTAAAATCTAAACCTAACCTAAAATCTAAACCTAACCCCAAATCTAAACCTAAAATCTAAACCTAACCCCAAATCTAAACCTAACCCCAAATCTAAACCTTAAATCTAAACCTAACCACAAATCTAAACCTAACCCCAAATCTACACCTAACCCCAAATCTAAACCTAAAATCTAAACCTAACCCCAAATCTAAACCTAAAATCTAAACCTAACTCCAAATCTAAACCTAACCCCAAATCTAAACCTAAAATCTAAACCTAACTCCAAATCTAAACCTAACCCCAAATCTAAACCTAAAATCTAAACCTAACCCCAAATCTAAACCTAACCCCAAATCTAAACCTAAAATCTAAACCTAACCCCAAATCTAAACCTTACCCCAAATATAAACCTAAAATCTAAACCTAACCCCAAATCTAAACCTAAAATCTAAACCTAACCCCAAATCTAAACCTAACCCCAAATCTAAACCTAAAATCTAAACCTAACCCCAAATCTACACCTAACCCCAAATCTAAACCTAAAATCTAAACCTAACCCCAAATCTAAACCTTACCCCAAATATAAACCTGAAATCTAAACCTAACCCCAAATCTAAACCTAAAATCTAAACCTAAAATCTAAACCTAACCCCAAATCTAAACCTAAAATCTAAACCTAACCCCAAATCTAAACCTAAAATCTAAACCTAACCCCAATTCTAAACCTAACCCCAAATCTAAACCTAAAATCTAAACCTAACCCCAAATCTAAACCTAAAATCTAAACCTAACCCCAAATCTAAACCTTAAATCTAAACCTAACCCCAAATCTAAACCTAAAATCTAAACCTAACCCCAAATCTAAACCTAAAATCTAAACCTAACCCCAAATCTAAACCTAAAATCTAAACCTAACCCCAAATCTAAACCTAACCCCAAATCTAAACCTAAAATCTAAACCTAACCCCAAATCTAAACCTAAAATCTAAACCTAACCCCAAATCTAAACCTAAAATCTAAACCCAACCCCAAATCTAAACCTAACCCCAAATCTAAACCTAAAATCTAAACCTAACCCCAAATCTAAACCTAACCCCAAATCTAAACCTAAAATCTAAACCTAACCCCAAATCTAAACCTAAAATCTAAACCTAACCCCAAATCTAAACCTAAAATCTAAACCTAACCTAAAATCTAAACCTAAAATCTAAACCTAAAATCTAAACCAAACCCCAAATCTAAACCTAAAATCTAAACCTAACCCCAAATCTAAACCTAACCCCAAATCTAAACCTAAAATCTAAACCTAAACCCAAATCTAAACCTAAAATCTAAACCTAACCCCAAATCTAAACCTAACCCCAAATCTAAACCTTAAATCTAAACCTAACCCCAAATCTAAACCTAAAATCTAAACCTAACCCCAAATCTAAACCTAACCCCAAATCTAAACCTAAAATCTAAACCTAACCCCAAATCTAAACCTAACCCCAAATCTAAACCTAAAATCTAAACCTAACCCCAAATCTAAACCTAAAATCTAAACCTAAAATCTAAACCTAACCCCAAATCTAAACCTAAAATCTAAACCTAACTCCAAATCTAAACCTAACCCCAAATCTAAACCTAAAATCGAAACCTAACCCCAAATCTAAACCTAACCCCAAATCTAAACCTAAAATCTAAACCTAACCCCAAATCTAAACCTAACCCCAAATCTAAACCTTACATCTAAACCTAACCACAAATCTAAACCTAACCCCAAATCTACACCTAACCCCAAATCTAAACCTAAAATCTAAACCTAACCCCAAATCTAAACCTAAAATCTAAACCTAACTCCAAATCTAAACCTAACCCCAAATCTAAACCTAAAATCTAAACCTAACTCCAAATCTAAACCTAACCCCAAATCTAAACCTAAAATCTAAACCTAACCCCAAATCTAAACCTAACCCCAAATCTAAACCTAAAATCTAAACCTAACCCCAAATCTAAACCTTACCCCAAATATAAACCTAAAATCTAAACCTAACCCCAAATCTAAACCTAAAATCTAAACCTAACCCCAAATCTAAACCTAACCCCAAATCTAAACCTAAAATCTAAACCTAACCCCAAATCTACACCTAACCCCAAATCTAAACCTTAAATCTAAACCTAACCCCAAATCTAAACCTAAAATCTAAACCTAACCCCAAATCTAAACCTAAAATCTAAACCTAACCCCAAATCTAAACCTAAAATCTAAACCTAACCCCAAATCTAAACCTAAAATCTAAACCTAACCCCAAATCTAAACCTAACCCCAAATCTAAACCTAAAATCTAAACCTAACTCCAAATCTAAACCTAAAATCTAAACCTAACCCCAAATCTAAAACTAAAATCTAAACCCAACCCCAAATCTAAACCTAACCCCAAATCTAAACCTAAAATCTAAACCTAACCCCAAATCTAAACCTAACCCCAAATCTAAACCTAAAATCTAAACCTAACCCCAAATCTAAACCTAAAATCTAAACCTAACCCCAAATCTAAACCTAAAATCTAAACCTAACCTAAAATCTAAACCTAAAATCTAAACCTAAAATCTAAACCAAACCCCAAATCTAAACCTAAAATCTAAACCTAACCCCAAATCTAAACCTAACCCCAAATCTAAACCTAAAATCTAAACCTAAAATCTAAACCTAACCCCAAATCTAAACCTAAAATCTAAACCTAACCCCAAATCTAAACCTAACCCCAAATCTAAACCTAAAATCTAAACCTAACCCCAAATTTAAACCTAAAATCTAAACCTAACCCCAAATCTAAACCCCAAATCTAAACCTAACCCCAAATCTAAACCTAACCCCAAATCTAAACCTAAAATCTAAACCTAACCCCAAATCTAAACCTAAAATCTAAACCTAAAATCTAAACCTAACCCCAAATCTAAACCTAAAATCTAAACCTAACCCCAAATCTAAACCTAACCCCAAATCTAAACCTAACCCCAAATCTAAACCTAAAATCTAAACCTAACCCCAAATCTAAACGTAAAATCTAAACCTAACCCCAAATCTAAACCTAACCCCAAATCTAAACCTAAAATCTAAACCTAAACCCAAATCTAAACCTAAAATCTAAACCTAACCCCAAATCTAAACCTAACCCCAAATCTAAACCCCAAATCTAAACCTAACCCCAAATCTAAACCTAAAATCTAAACCTAACCCCAAATCTAAACCTAACCCCAAATCTAAACCTAAAATCTAAACCTAACCCCAAATTTAAACCTAAAATCTAAACCTAACCCCAAATCTAAACCTAAAATCTAAACCTAACCCCAAATCTAAACCTAACCCCAAATCTAAACCTAAAATCTAAACCTAACCCCAAATCTAAACCTAAAATCTAAACCTAAAATATAAACCTAACCCCAAATCTAAACCTAAAATCTAAACCTAACCCCAAATCTAAACCTAAAATCTAAACCTAACTCCAAATCTAAACCTAACCCCAAATCTAAACCTAAAATCTAAACCTAACTCCAAATCTAAACCTAACCCCAAATCTAAACCTAAAATCTAAACCTAACCCCAAATCTAAACCTAACCCCAAATCTAAACCTAAAATCTAAACCTAACCCCAAATCTAAACCTTACCCCAAATATAAACCTAAAATCTAAACCTAACCCCAAATCTAAACCTAAAATCTAAACCTAACCCCAAATCTAAACCTAACCCCAAATCTAAACCTAAAATCTAAACCTAACCCCAAATCTACACCTAACCCCAAATCTAAACCTAAAATCTAAACCTAACCCCAAATCTAAACCTTACCCCAAATATAAACCTAAAATCTAAACCTAACCCCAAATCTAAACCTAAAATCTAAACCTAAAATCTAAACCTAACCCCAAATCTAAACCTAAAATCTAAACCTAACCCCAAATCTAAACCTAAAATCTAAACCTAACCCCAATTCTAAACCTAACCCCAAATCTAAACCTAAAATCTAAACCTAACCCCAAATCTAAACCTAAAATCTAAACCTAACCCCAAATCTAAACCTTAAATCTAAACCTAACCCCAAATCTAAACCTAAAATCTAAACCTAACCCCAAATCTAAACCTAAAATCTAAACCTAACCCCAAATCTAAACCTAAAATCTAAACCTAACCCCAAATCTAAACCTAACCCCAAATCTAAACCTAACCCCAAATCTAAACCTAAAATCTAAACCTAACCCCAAATCTAAACCTAAAATCTAAACCTAACCCCAAATCTAAACCTAAAATCTAAACCCAACCCCAAATCTAAACCTAACCCCAAATCTAAACCTAAAATCTAAACCTAACCCCAAATCTAAACCTAACCCCAAATCTAAACCTAAAATCTAAACCTAACCCCAAATCTAAACCTAAAATCTAAACCTAACCCCAAATCTAAACCTAAAATCTAAACCTAACCCCAAATCTAAACCTAAAATCTAAACCTAAAATCTAAACCTAACCCCAAATCTAAACCTAAAATCTAAACCTAACCCCAAATCTAAACCTAACCCCAAATCTAAACCTAAAATCTAAACCTAAACCCAAATCTAAACCTAAAATCTAAACCTAACCCCAAATCTAAACCTAACCCCAAATCTAAACCTTAAATCTAAACCTAACCCCAAATCTAAACCTAAAATCTAAACCTAACCCCAAATCTAAACCTAACCCCAAATCTAAACCTAAAATCTAAACCTAACCCCAAATCTAAACCTAACCCCAAATCTAAACCTAAAATCTAAACCTAACCCCAAATCTAAACCTAAAATCTAAACCTAAAATCTAAACCTAACCCCAAATCTAAACCTAAAATCTAAACCTACCCCAAATCTAAACCTAACCCCAAATCTAAACCTAAAATCTAAACCTAACCTAAAATCTAAACCTAACCCCAAATCTAAACCTAAAATCTAAACCTAACCCCAAATCTAAACCTAACCCCAAATCTAAACCTTAAATCTAAACCTAACCACAAATCTAAACCTAACCCCAAATCTACACCTAACCCCAAATCTAAACCTAAAATCTAAACCTAACCCCAAATCTAAACCTAAAATCTAAACCTAACTCCAAATCTAAACCTAACCCCAAATCTAAACCTAAAATCTAAACCTAACTCCAAATCTAAACCTAACCCCAAATCTAAACCTAAAATCTAAACCTAATCCCAAATCTAAACCTAACCCCAAATCTAAACCTAAAATCTATACCTAACCCCAAATCTAAACCTTACCCCAAATATAAACCTAAAATCTAAACCTAACCCCAAATCTAAACCTAAAATCTAAACCTAACCCCAAATCTAAACCTAACCCCAAATCTAAACCTAAAATCTAAACCTAACCCCAAATCTACACCTAACCCCAAATCTAAACCTTAAATCTAAACCTAACCCCAAATCTAAACCTAAAATCTAAACCTAACCCCAAATCTAAACCTAAAATCTAAACCTAACCCCAAATCTAAACCTAAAATCTAAACCTAACCCCAAATCTAAACCTAAAATCTAAACCTAACCCCAAATCTAAACCTAAAATCTAAACCTAACCCCAAATCTAAACCTAAAATCTAAACCTAACCCCAAATCTAAACCTAAAATCTAAACCCAACCCCAAATCTAAACCTAACCCCAAATCTAAACCTAAAATCTAAACCTAACCCCAAATCTAAACCTAACCCCAAATCTAAACCTAAAATCTAAACCTAACCCCAAATCTAAACCTAAAATCTAAACCTAACCCCAAATCTAAACCTAAAATCTAAACCTAACCTAAAATCTAAACCTAAAATCTAAACCTAAAATCTAAACCAAACCCCAAATCTAAACCTAAAATCTAAACCTAAAATCTAAACCTAACCCCAAATCTAAACCTAAAATCTAAACCTAACCCCAAATCTAAACCTAACCCCAAATCTAAACCTAAAATCTAAACCTAACCCCAAATTTAAACCTAAAATCTAAACCTAACCCCAAATCTAAACCCCAAATCTAAACCTAACCCCAAATCTAAACCTAACCCCAAATCTAAACCTAAAATCTAAACCTAACCCCAAATCTAAACCTAAAATCTAAACCTAAAATCTAAACCTAACCCCAAATCTAAACCTAAAATCTAAACCTAACCCCAAATCTAAACCTAACCCCAAATCTAAACCTAACCCCAAATCTAAACCTAAAATCTAAACCTAACCCCAAATCTAAACGTAAAATCTAAACCTAACCCCAAATCTAAACCTAACCCCAAATCTAAACCTAAAATCTAAACCTAAACCCAAATCTAAACCTAAAATCTAAACCTAACCCCAAATCTAAACCTAACCCCAAATCTAAACCTTAAATCTAAACCTAACCCCAAATCTAAACCTAAAATCTAAACCTAACCCCAAATCTAAACCTAACCCCAAATCTAAACCTAAAATCTAAACCTAACCCCAAATTTAAACCTAAAATCTAAACCTAACCCCAAATCTAAACCTAAAATCTAAACCTAACCCCAAATCTAAACCTAACCCCAAATCTAAACCTAAAATCTAAACCTAACCCCAAATCTAAACCTAAAATCTAAACCTAAAATATAAACCTAACCCCAAATCTAAACCTAAAATATAAACCTAACCCCAAATCTAAACCTAACCCCAAATCTAAACCTAAAATCTAAACCTAACCCCAAATCTAAACCTAAAATCTAAACCTAACCCCAAATCTAAACCTAAAATCTAAACCTAACTCCAAATCTAAACCTAACCCCAAATCTAAACCTAAAATCTAAACCTAACCCCAAATCTAATCCTAACCCCATATCTAAACCTAAAATCTAAACCTAACCCCAAATCTAAACCTAACCCCATATCTAAACCTAAAATCTAAACCTAACCCCAAATCTAAACCTAAAATCTAAACCTAACCCCAAATCTAAACCTTACCCCAAATCTAAACCTAAAATCTAAACCTAACCCCAAATCTAAACCTAAAATCTAAACCCCAAATCTAAACCTAACCCCAAATCTAAACCTAAAATCTAAACCTAACCCCAAATCTACACCTAACCCCAAATCTAAACCTAAAATCTAAACCTAACCCCAAATCTAAACCTAAAATCTAAACCTAACCCCAAATCTAAACCTAAAATCTAAACCTAACTCCAAATCTAAACCTAACCCCAAATCTAAACCTAAAATCTAAACCTAACTCCAAATCTAAACCTAACCCCAAATCTAAACCTAAAATCTAAACCTAACCCCAAATCTAAACCTAACCCCATATCTAAACCTAAAATCTAAACCTAACCCCAAATCTAAACCTAAAATCTAAACCTAACCCCAAATCTAAACCTAAAATCTAAACCTAACCCCAAATCTAAACCTTACCCCAAATATAAACCTGAAATCTAAACCTAACCCCAAATCTAAACCTAAAATCTAAACCTAACCCCAAATCTAAACCTAACCCCAAATCTAAACCTAAAATCTAAACCTAACCTAAAATCTAAACCTAACCCCAAATCTAAACCTAAAATCTAAACCTAACCCCAAATCTAAACCTAAAATCTAAACCTAACCCCAAATCTAAACCTTAAATCTAAACCTAACCCCAAATCTAAACCTAAAATCTAAACCTAACCCCAAATCTAAACCTAACCCCAAATCTAAACCTAAAATCTAAACCTAACCCCAAATCTAAACCTAACCCCAAATCTAAACCTAAAATCTAAACCTAACCCCAAATCTAAACCTAAAATCTAAACCTAACCCCAAATCTAAACCTAACCCCAAATCTAAACCTAAAATCTAAACCTAACCCCAAATCTAAACCTAACCCCAAATCTAAACCTAAAATCTAAACCTAACCCCAAATCTAAACCTAAAATCTAAACCTAAAATCTAAACCTAACCCCAAATCTAAACCTAAAATCTAAACCTAACCCCAAATCTAAACCTAACCCCATATCTAAACCTAAAATCTAAACCTAACCCCAAATCTAAACCTAAAATCTAAACCTAACCCCAAATCTAAACCTAACCCCAAATCTAAACCTAAAATCTAAACCTAATCCCAAATCTAAACCTTACCCCAAATATAAACCTAAAATCTAAACATAACCCCAAATCTAAACCTAAAATCTAAACCTAACCCCAAATCTAAACCTAAAATCTAAACCTAACCCCAAATCTAAACCTAAAATCTAAACCTAAAATCTAAACCTAACCCCAAATCTAAACCTAAAATCTAAACCTAACCCCAAATCTAAACCTAACCCCAAATCTAAACCTAACCCCAAATCTAAACCTAAAATCTAAACCTAACCCCAAATCTAAACCTAACCCCAAATCTAAACCTAAAATCTAAACCTAAACCCAAATCTAAACCTAAAATCTAAACCTAAAATCTAAACCTAACCCCATATCTAAACCTTAAGTCTAAACCTAACCCCAAATCTAAACCTAAAATCTAAACCTAACCCCAAATCTAAACCTAACCCCAAATCTAAACCTAAAATCTAAACCTAACCCCAAATTTAAACCTAAAATCTAAACCTAACCCCAAATCTAAACCTAAAATCTAAACCTAACCCCAAATCTAAACCTAACCCCAAATCTAAACCTAAAATCTAAACCTAACCCCAAATCTAAACCTAAAATCTAAACCTAAAATCTAAACCTAACCCCAAATCTAAACCTAAAATCTAAACCTAACCCCAAATCTAAACCTAACCCCAAATCTAAACCTAAAATCTAAACCTAACCCCAAATCTAAACCTAAAATCTAAACCTAACTCCAAATCTAAACCTAACCCCAAATCTAAACTAAAATCTAAACCTAACCCCAAAAATCTAAACCTAACCCCAAATCTAAACCTAACCCCAAATCTAAACCTAAAATCTAAACCTAACCCCGAAATCTAAACCTAACCCCATATCTAAACCTAAAATCTAAACCTAACCCCAAATCTAAACCTAAAATCTAAACCTAACCCCAAATCTAAACCTTACCCCAAATATAAACCTAAAATCTAAACCTAACCCCAAATCTAAACCTAAAATCTAAACCTAACCCCAAATCTAAACCTAAAATCTAAACCTAACCCCAAATCTAAACCTAAAATCTAAACCTAAAATCTAAACCTAACCCCAAATCTAAACCTAACCCCAAATCTAAACCTAAAATCTAAACCTAACCCCAAATCTACACCTAACCCCAAATCTAAACCTAAAATCTAAACCTAACCCCAAATCTAAACCTAAAATCTAAACCTAACCCCAAATCTAAACCTAAAATCTAAACCTAACTCCAAATCTAAACCTAACCCCAAATCTAAACCTAAAATCTAAACCTAACTCCAAATCTAAACCTAACCCCAAATCTAAACCTAAAATCTAAACCTAACCCCAAATCTAAACCTAACCCCATATCTAAACCTAAAATCTAAACCTAACCCCAAATCTAAACCTAAAATCTAAACCTAACCCCAAATCTAAACCTGAAAATGTAAACCTAACCCCAAATCTAAACCTTACCCCAAATCTAAACCTGAAATCTAAACCTAACCCCAAATCTAAACCTAAAATCTAAACCTAACCCCAAATCTAAACCTAACCCCAAATCTAAACCTAAAATCTAAACCTAACCTAAAATCTAAACATAACCCCAAATCTAAACCTAAAATCTAAACCTAACCCCAAATCTAAAC
Organism: Patagioenas fasciata; assembly: GCF_037038585.1. Lineage (NCBI taxonomy): Eukaryota > Metazoa > Chordata > Aves > Columbiformes > Columbidae > Patagioenas > Patagioenas fasciata. Next base: position 135,150 of record NW_027288513.1, read on the forward strand.
CTAAAATCTAAACCTAACACCAAATCTAAACCTTAAATCTAAACCTAACCCCAAATCTAAACCTAAAATCTAAACCTAACCCCAAATCTAAACCTAACCCCAAATCTAAACCTAAAATCTAAACCTAACCCCAAATCTAAACCTAACCCCAAATCTAAACCTAAAATATAAACCTAACCCCAAATCTAAACCTAAAATCTAAACCTAACCCCAAATCTAAACCTAACCCCAAATCTAAACCTAAAATCTAAACCTAACCCCAAATCTAAACCTAACCCCAAATCTAAACCTAAAATCTAAACCTAAAATCTAACCTAACCCCAAATCTAAACCTAAAATCTAAACCTAACCCCAAATCTAAACCTAACCCCATATCTAAACCTAAAATCTAAACCTAACCCCAAATCTAAACCTAAAATCTAAACCTAACCCCAAATCTAAACCTAACCCCAAATCTAAACCTAAAATCTAAACCTAATCCCAAATCTAAACCTTACCCAAATATAAACCTAAAATCTAAACATAACCCCAAAACTAAACCTAAATCTAAACCTAACCCCAAATCTAAACCTAAAATCTAAACCTAACCCCAAATCTAAACCTAAATCTAAACCTAAAATCTAAACCTAACCCCAAATCTAAACCTAAAATCTAAACCTAACGCCAAATCTAAACCTAACCCCAAATCTAAACCTAACCCCAAATCTAAACCTAAAATCTAAACCTAACCCCAAATCTAAACCTAACCCCAAATCTAAACCTAAAATCTAAACCTAAACCCAAATCTAAACCTAAAATCTAAACCTAAAATCTAAACCTAACCCCAAATCTAAACCTTAAGTCTAAACCTAACCCCAAATCTAAACCTAAAATCTAAACCTAACCCCAAATCTAAACCTTAAGTCTAAACCTAACCCCAAATCTAAACCTAAAATCTAAACCTAACCCCAAATCTAAACCTAACCCCAAATCTAAACCTAAAATCTAAACCTAACCCAAATTTAAACCTAATATCTAAACCTAACCCCAAATCTAAACCTAAAATCTAAACCTAACCCCAAATCTAAACCTAACCCCAAATCTAAACCTAAAATCTAAACCTAACCCCAAATCTAAACCTAAAATCTAAACCTAAAATCTAAACCTAACCCCAAATCTAAACCTAAAATCTAAACCTAACCCCAAATCTAAACCTAACCCAAATCTAAACCTAAAATCTAAACCTAAACCCAAATCTAAACCTAAAATCTAAACCTAAAATCTAAACCTAACCCCAAATCTAAACCTAAAATCTAAACCTAACCCCAAATCTAAACCTAACCCCAAATCTAAACCTAAAATCTAAACCTAACCCCAAATCTAAACCTAAAATCTAAACCTAAAATATAAACCTAACCCCAAATCTAAACCTAAAATCTAAACCTAACCCCAAATCTAAACCTAAAATCTAAACCTAACTCCAAATCTAAACCTAACCCCAAATCTAAACCTAAAATCTAAACCTAACTCCAAATCTAAACCTAACCCCAAATCTAAACCTAAAATCTAAACCTAACCCCAAATCTAAACCTAACCCCAAATCTAAACCTAAAATCTAAACCTAACCCCAAATCTAAACCTTACCCCAAATATAAACCTAAAATCTAAACCTAACCCCAAATCTAAACCTAAAATCTAAACCTAACCCCAAATCTAAACCTAACCCCAAATCTAAACCTAAAATCTAAACCTAACCCCAAATCTACACCTAACCCCAAATCTAAACCTAAAATCTAAACCTAACCCCAAATCTAAACCTTACCCCAAATATAAACCTGAAATCTAAACCTAACCCCAAATCTAAACCTAAAATCTAAACCTAAAATCTAAACCTAACCCCAAATCTAAACCTAAAATCTAAACCTAACCCCAAATCTAAACCTAAAATCTAAACCTAACCCCAATTCTAAACCTAACCCCAAATCTAAACCTAAAATCTAAACCTAACCCCAAATCTAAACCTAAAATCTAAACCTAACCCCAAATCTAAACCTTAAATCTAAACCTAACCCCAAATCTAAACCTAAAATCTAAACCTAACCCCAAATCTAAACCTAAAATCTAAACCTAACCCCAAATCTAAACCTAAAATCTAAACCTAACCCCAAATCTAAACCTAAAATCTAAACCTAACCCCAAATCTAAACCTAACCCCAAATCTAAACCTAAAATCTAAACCTAACCCCAAATCTAAACCTAAAATCTAAACCTAACCCAAATCTAAACCTAAAATCTAAACCCAACCCCAAATCTAAACCTAACCCCAAATCTAAACCTAAAATCTAAACCTAACCCCAAATCTAAACCTAACCCCAAATCTAAACCTAAAATCTAAACCTAACGCCAAATCTAAACCTAAAATCTAAACCTAACCCCAAATCTAAACCTAAAATCTAACCTAACCTAAAATCTAAACCTAAAATCTAAACCTAAAATCTAAACCAAACCCCAAATCTAAACCTAAAATCTAAACCTAACCCCAAATCTAAACCTAACCCCAAATCTAAACCTAAAATCTAAACTAAACCCAAATCTAAACCTAAAATCTAAACCTAACCCCAAATCTAAACCTAACCCCAAATCTAAACCTTAAATCTAAACCTAACCCCAAATCTAAACCTAAAATCTAAACCTAACCCCAAATCTAAACCTAACCCCAAATCTAAACCTAAAATCTAAACCTAACCCAAATCTAAACCTAAAATCTAAACCTAAAATCTAAACCTAACCCCAAATCTAAACCTAAAATCTAAACCTACCCCAAATCTAAACCTAACCCAAATCTAAACCTAAAATCTAAAACTAACCTAAAATCTAAACCTAACCCCAAATCTAAACCTAAAATCTAAACCTAACCCCAAATCTAAACCTAACCCAAATCTAAACCTTAAATCTAAACCTAACCACAAATCTAAACCTAACCCCAAATCTACACCTAACCCCAAATCTAAACCTAAAATCTAAACCTAACCCCAAATCTAAACCTAAAATCTAAACCTAACTCCAAATCTAACCTAACCCCAAATCTAAACCTAAAATCTAAACCTAACTCCAAATCTAAACCTAACCCCAAATCTAAACCTAAAATCTAAACCTAATCCCAAATCTAAACCTAACCCCAAATCTAAACCTAAAATCTAAACCTAACCCCAAATCTAAACCTTACCCCAAATATAAACCTAAAATCTAAACCTAACCCCAAATCTAAACCTAAAATCTAAACCTAACCCCAAATCTAAACCTAACCCCAAATCTAAACCTAAAATCTAAACCTAACCCAAATCTACACCTAACCCCAAATCTAAACCTTAAATCTAAACCTAACCCCAAATCTAAACCTAAAATCTAAACCTAACCCCAAATCTAAACTAAAATCTAAACCTAACCCCAAATCTAAACCTAAAATCTAAACCTAACCCCAAATCTAAACCTAAAATCTAAACCTAACCCCAAATCTAAACCTAACCCCAAATCTAAACCTAAAATCTAAACCTAACCCCAAATCTAAACCTAAATCTAAACCTAACCCCAAATCTAAACCTAAAATCTAAACCCAACCCCAAATCTAAACCTAACCCCAAATCTAAACCTAAAATCTAAACCTAACCCCAAATCTAAACCTAACCCCAAATCTAAACCTAAAATCTAAACCTAACCCCAAATCTAAACCTAAAATCTAAACCCAACCCCAAATCTAAACCTAACCCCAAATCTAAACCTAAAATCTAAACCTAACCCCAAATCTAAACCTAACCCCAAATCTAAACCTAAAATCTAAACCTAACCCCAAATCTAAACCTAAAATCTAAACCTAACCCCAAATCTAAACCTAAAATCTAAACCTAACCCCAAATTTAAACCTAAAATCTAAACCTAACCCCAAATCTAAACCCCAAATCTAAACCTAACCCCAAATCTAAACCTAACCCCAAATCTAAACCTAAAATCTAAACCTAACCCCAAATCTAAACCTAAAATCTAAACCTAAAATCTAAACCTAACCCCAAATCTAAACCTAAAATCTAAACCTAACCCCAAATCTAAACCTAACCCCAAATCTAACCTAAAATCTAAACCTAACCCCAAATCTAAACGTAAAATCTAAACCTAACCCCAAATCTAAACCTAACCCCAAATCTAAACCTAAAATCTAAACCTAAACCCAAATCTAAACCTAAAATCTAAACCTAACCCCAAATCTAAACCTAACCCCAAATCTAAACCTTAAATCTAAACCTAACCCCAAATCTAAACCTAAAATCTAAACCTAACCCCAAATCTAAACCTAACCCCAAATCTAAACCTAAAATCTAAACCTAACCCCAAATTAAACCTAAAATCTAAACTAACCCCAAATCTAAACCTAAAATCTAAACCTAACCCCAAATCTAAACCTAACCCCAAATCTAAACCTAAAATCTAAACCTAACCCAAATCTAACCTAAAATCTAAACCTAAAATATAAACCTAACCCCAAATCTAAACCTAAAATCTAAACCTAACCCCAAATCTAAACCTAACCCCAAATCTAAACTAAAATCTAAACCTAACCCAAATCTAAACCTAAAATCTAAACCTAACCCCAAATCTAAACCTAAAATCTAAACCTAACTTCAAATCTAAACCTAACCCCAAATCTAAACCTAAAATCTAAACCTAACCCCAAATCTAAACCTAACCCCATATCTAAACCTAAAATCTAAACCTAACCCCAAATCTAAACCTAACCCCATATCTAAACCTAAAATCTAAACCTAACCCCAAATCTAAACCTAAAATCTAAACCTAACCCAAATCTAAACCTTACCCCAAATCTAAACCTAAAATCTAAACCTAACCCCAAATCTAAACCTAAAATCTAAACCTAAAATCTAAACCTAACCCCAAATCTAAACCTAACCCCAAATCTAAACCTAAAATCTAAACCTAACCCCAAATCTACACCTAACCCCAAATCTAAACCTAAAATCTAAACCTAACCCCAAATCTAAACCTAACCCCAAATCTAAACCTAAAATCTAAACCTAACCCCAAATTTAAACCTAAAATCTAAACCTAACCCCAAATCTAAACCTAAAATCTAAACCTAACCCCAAATCTAAACCTAACCCCAAATCTAAACCTAAAATCTAAACCTAACCCCAAATCTAAACCTAAAATCTAAACCTAAAATATAAACCTAACCCCAAATCTAAACCTAAAATCTAAACCTAACCCCAAATCTAAACCTAACCCCAAATCTAAACCTAAAATCTAAACCTAACCCCAAATCTAAACCTAAAATCTAAACCTAACCCCAAATCTAAACCTAAAATCTAAACCTAACTCCAAATCTAAACCTAACCCCAAATCTAAACCTAAAATCTAAACCTAACCCCAAATCTAAACCTAACCCCATATCTAAACCTAAAATCTAAACCTAACCCCAAATCTAAACCTAACCCCATATCTAAACCTAAAATCTAAACCTAACCCCAAATCTAAACCTAAAATCTAAACCTAACCCCAAATCTAAACCTTACCCCAAATCTAAACCTAAAATCTAAACCTAACCCCAAATCTAAACCTAAAATCTAAACCTAAAATCTAAACCTAACCCCAAATCTAAACCTAACCCCAAATCTAAACCTAAAATCTAAACCTAACCCCAAATCTACACCTAACCCCAAATCTAAACCTAAAATCTAACCTAACCCCAAATCTAAACCTAAAATCTAAACCTAACCCCAAATCTAAACCTAAAATCTAAACCTAACTCAAATCTAAACCTAACCCCAAATCTAAACCTAAAATCTAAACCTAACTCCAAATCTAAACCTAACCCCAAATCTAAACCTAAAATCTAAACCTAACCCCAAATCTAAACCTAACCACATATCTAAACCTAAAATCTAAACCTAACCCCAAATCTAAACCTAAAATCTAAACCTAACCCCAAATCTAAACCTAAAATCTAAACCTAACCCCAAATCTAAACCTTACCCCAAATATAAACCTGAAATCTAAACCTAACCCCAAATCTAAACCTAAAATCTAAACCTAACCCAAATCTAAACCTAACCCCAAATCTAAACCTAAAATCTAAACCTAACCTAAAATCTAAACCTAACCCCAAATCTAAACCTAAAATCTAAACCTAACCCCAAATCTAAACCTAAAATCTAAACCTAACCCCAAATCTAAACCTTAAATCTAAACCTAACCCCAAATCTAAACCTAAAATCTAAACCTAACCCCAAATCTAAACCTAACCCCAAATCTAAACCTAAAATCTAAACCTAACCCCAAATCTAAACCTAACCCCAAATCTAAACCTAAAATCTAAACCTAACCCCAAATCTAAACCTAAAATCTAAACCTAACCCCAAATCTAAACCTAACCCCAAATCTAAACCTAAAATCTAAACCTAACCCCAAATCTAAACCTAACCCCAAATCTAAACCTAAAATCTAAACCTAACCCCAAATCTAAACCTAAAATCTAAACCTAAAATCTAAACCTAACCCCAAATCTAAACCTAAAATCTAAACCTAACCCCAAATCTAAACCTAACCCCATATCTAAACCTAAAATCTAAACCTAACCCCAAATCTAAACCTAAAATCTAAACCTAACCCCAAATCTAAACCTAACCCCAAATCTAAACCTAAAATCTAAACCTAATCCCAAATCTAAACCTTACCCCAAATATAAACCTAAAATCTAAACATAACCCCAAATCTAAACCTAAAATCTAAACCTAACCCCAAATCTAAACCTAAAATCTAAACCTAACCCCAAATCTAAACCTAAAATCTAAACCTAAAATCTAAACCTAACCCCAAATCTAAACCTAAAATCTAAACCTAACCCCAAATCTAAACCTAACCCCAAATCTAAACCTAACCCCAAATCTAAACCTAAAATCTAAACCTAACCCCAAATCTAAACCTAACCCCAAATCTAAACCTAAAATCTAAACCTAAACCCAAATCTAAACCTAAAATCTAAACCTAAAATCTAAACCTAACCCCATATCTAAACCTTAAGTCTAAACCTAACCCCAAATCTAAACCTAAAATCTAAACCTAACCCCAAATCTAAACCTAACCCCAAATCTAAACCTAAAATCTAAACCTAACCCCAAATTTAAACCTAAAATCTAAACCTAACCCCAAATCTAAACCTAAAATCTAAACCTAACCCCAAATCTAAACCTAACCCCAAATCTAAACCTAAAATCTAAACCTAACCCCAAATCTAAACCTAAAATCTAAACCTAAAATCTAAACCTAACCCCAAATCTAAACCTAAAATCTAAACCTAACCCCAAATCTAAACCTAACCCCAAATCTAAACCTAAAATCTAAACCTAACCCCAAATCTAAACCTAAAATCTAAACCTAACCCCAAATCTAAACCTAAAATCTAAACCTAACCCCAAATCTAAACCTAACCCCAAATCTAAACCTAAAATCTAAACCTAACCCCAAATCTAAACCTAACCCCATATCTAAACCTAAAATCTAAACCTAACCCCAAATCTAAACCTAAAATCTAAACCTAACCCCAAATCTCAACCTTACCCCAAATATAAACCTAAAATCTAAACCTAACCCCAAATCTAAACCTAAAATCTAAACCTAACCCCAAATCTAAACCTAAAATCTAAACCTAACCCCAAATCTAAACCTAAAATCTAAACCTAAAATCTAAACCTAACCCCAAATCTAAACCTAACCCCAAATCTAAACCTAAAATCTAAACCTAACCCCAAATCTACACCTAACCCCAAATCTAAACCTAAAATCTAAACCTAACCCCAAATCTAAACCTAAAATCTAAACCTAACCCCAAATCTAAACCTAAAATCTAAACCTAAATCCAAATCTAAACCTAACCCCAAATCTAAACCTAAAATCTAAACCTAATTCCAAATCTAAACCTAACCCCAAATCTAAACCTAAAATCTAAACCTAACCCCAAATCTAAACCTAACCCCATATCTAAACCTAAAATCTAAACCTAACCCCAAATCTAAACCTAAAATCTAAACCTAACCCCAAATCTAAACCTAAAATGTAAACCTAACCCCAAATCTAAACCTTACCCCAAATATAAACCTGAAATCTAAACCTAACCCCAAATCTAAACCTAAAATCTAAACCTAACCCCAAATCTAAACCTAACCCCAAATCTAAACCTAAAATCTAAACCTAACCTAAAATCTAAACCTAACCCCAAATCTAAACCTAAAATCTAAACCTAACCCCAAATCTAAACCTAAAATCTAAACCTAACACCAAATCTAAACCTTAAATCTAAACCTAACCCCAAATCTAAACCTAAAATCTAAACCTAACCCCAAATCTAAACCTAACCCCAAATCTAAACCTAAAATCTAAACCTAACCCCAAATCTAAACCTAACCCCAAATCTAAACCTAAAATATAAACCTAACCCCAAATCTAAACCTAAAATCTAAACCTAACCCCAAATCTAAACCTAACCCCAAATCTAAACCTAAAATCTAAACCTAACCCCAAATCTAAACCTAACCCCAAATCTAAACCTAAAATCTAAACCTAAAATCTAAACCTAACCCCAAATCTAAACCTAAAATCTAAACCTAACCCCAAATCTAAACCTAACCCCATATCTAAACCTAAAATCTAAACCTAACCCCAAATCTAAACCTAAAATCTAAACCTAACCCCAAATCTAAACCTAACCCCAAATCTAAACCTAAAATCTAAACCTAATCCCAAATCTAAACCTAAAATCTAAACCTAAAATCTAAACCTAACCCCAAATCTAAACCTAAAATCTAAACCTAACCCCAAATCTAAACCTAACCCCAAATCTAAACCTAACCCCAAATCTAAACCTAAAATCTAAACATAACCCCAAATCTAAACCTAAAATCTAAACCTAACCCCAAATCTAAACCTAAAATCTAAACCTAACCCCAAATCTAAACCTAAAATCTAAACCTAAAATCTAAACCTAACCCCAAATCTAAACCTAAAATCTAAACCTAACCCCAAATCTAAACCTAACCCCAAATCTAAACCTAACCCCAAATCTAAACCTAAAATCTAAACCTAACCCCAAATCTAAACCTAACCCCAAATCTAAACCTAAAATCTAAACCTAAACCCAAATCTAAACCTAAAATCTAAACCTAAAATCTAAACCTAACCCCAAATCTAAACCTAAAATCTAAACCTAACCCCAAATCTACACCTAACCCCAAATCTAAACCTAAAATCTAAACCTAACCCCAAATCTAAACCTAAAATCTAAACCTAACTCCAAATCTAAACCTAACCCCAAATCTAAACCTAAAATCTAAACCTAACCCCAAATCTAAACCTAACCCCAAATCTAAACCTAAAATCTAAACCTAACCCCAAATCTAAACCTTACCCCAAATATAAACCTAAAATCTAAACCTAACCCCAAATCTAAACCTAAAATCTAAACCTAACCCCAAATCTAAACCTAACCCCAAATCTAAACCTAAAATCTAAACCTAACCCCAAATCTAAACCTAACCCCAAATCTAAACCTAAAATCTAAACCTAACCCCATATCTAAACGTAAAATCTAAACCTAACCCCAAATCTAAACCTAAAATCTAAACCTAACCCCAATTCTAAACCTAACCCCAAATCTAAACCTAAAATCTAAACCTAACTCCAAATCTAAACCTAACCCCAAATCTAAATCTAACCCCATATCTAAACGTAAAATCTAAACCTAACCCCAAATCTAAACCTAAAATCTAAACCTAACCCCAAATCTAAACCTAACCCCAAATCTAAACCTAAAATCTAAACCTAACCCCAAATCTAAACCTAACCCCATATCTAAACCTAAAATCTAAACCTAACCCCAAATCTAAACCTAAAATCTAAACCTAACCCCAAATCTAAACCTTACCCCAAATATAAACCTAAAATCTAAACCTAACCCCAAATCTAAACCTAAAATCTAAACCTAACCCCAAATCTAAACCTAAAATCTAAACCTAACCCCAAATCTAAACCTAAAATCTAAACCTAAAATCTAAACCTAACCCCAAATCTACACCTAACCCCAAATCTAAACCTAAAATCTAAACCTAACCCCAAATCTAAACCTAAAATCTAAACCTAACCCCAAATCTAAACCTAAAATCTAAACCTAACTCCAAATCTAAACCTAACCCCAAATCTAAACCTAAAATCTAAACCTAACTCCAAATCTAAACCTAACCCCAAATCTAAACCTAAAATCTAAACCTAACCCCAAATCTAAACCTAACCCCATATCTAAACCTAAAATCTAAACCTAACCCCAAATCTAAACCTAAAATCTAAACCTAACCCCAAATCTAAACCTAAAATCTAAACCTAACCCCAAATCTAAACCTAAAATCTAAACCTAACCTAAAATCTAAACCTAACCCCAAATCTAAACCTAAAATCTAAACCTAACCCCAAATCTAAACCTAAAATCTAAACCTAACCCCAAATCTAAACCTAAAATCTAAACCTAACCCCAAATCTAAACCTAACCCCAAATCTAAACCTAAAATCTAAACCTAACCCCAAATCTAAACCTAACCCCAAATCTAAACCTAAAATCTAAACCTAACCCCAAATCTAAACCTAAAATCTAAACCTAACCCCAAATCTAAACCTAACCCCAAATCTAAACCTAAAATCTAAACCTAACCCCAAATCTAAACCTAACCCCAAATCTAAACCTAAAATCTAAACCTAACCCCAAATCTAAACCTAAAATCTAAACCTAAAATCTAAACCTAACCCCAAATCTAAACCTAAAATCTAAACCTAACCCCAAATCTAAACCTAACCCCATATCTAAACCTAAAATCTAAACCTAACCCCAAATCTAAACCTAAAATCTAAACCTAACCCCAAATCTAAACCTAACCCCAAATCTAAACCTAAAATCTAAACCTAATCCCAAATCTAAACCTTACCCCAAATATAAACCTAAAATCTAAACATAACCCCAAATCTAAACCTAAAATCTAAACCTAACCCCAAATCTAAACCTAAAATCTAAACCTAACCCCAAATCTAAACCTAAAATCTAAACCTAAAATCTAAACCTAACCCCAAATCTAAACCTAAAATCTAAACCTAACCCCAAATCTAAACCTAACCCCAAATCTAAACCTAACCCCAAATCTAAACCTAAAATCTAAACCTAACCCCAAATCTAAACCTAACCCCAAATCTAAACCTAAAATCTAAACCGAAACCCAAATCTAAACCTAAAATCTAAACATAAATCTAAACCTAACCCTAAATCTAAACCTTAAGTCTAAACCTAACCCCAAATCTAAACCTAAAATCTAAACCTAACCCCAAATCTAAACCTAACCCCAAATCTAAACCTAAAATCTAAACCTAACCCCAAATTTAAACCTAAAATCTAAACCTAACCCCAAATCTAAACCTAAAATCTAAACCTAACCCCAAATCTAAACCTAACCCCAAATCTAAACCTAAAATCTAAACCTAACCCCAAATCTAAACCTAAAATCTAAACCTAAAATCTAAACCTAACCCCAAATCTAAACCTAAAATCTAAACCTAACCCCAAATCTACACCTAACCCCAAATCTAAACCTAAAATCTAAACCTAACCCCAAATCTAAACCTAAAATCTAAACCTAACTCCAAATCTAAACCTAACCCCAAATCTAAACCTAAAATATAAACCTAACCCCAAATCTAAACCTAACCCCAAATCTAAACCTTACCCCAAATATAAACCTAAAATCTAAACCTAACCCCAAATCTAAATCTAAAATCTAAACCTAACCCCAAATCTAAACCTAACCCCAAATCTAAACCTAAAATCTAAACCTAACCCCAAATCTACACCTAACCCCAAATCTAAACCTAAAATCTAAACCTAACTCCAAATCTAAACCTAACCCCAAATCTAAACCTAAAATCTAAACCTAACCCCAAATCTAAACCTAAAATCTAAACCTAACACCAAATCTAAACCTTAAATCTAAACCTAACCCCAAATCTAAACCTAAAATCTAAACCTAACCCCAAATCTAAACCTTACCCCAAATATAAACCTGAAATCTAAACCTAACCCCAAATCTAAACCTAAAATCTAAACCTAACCCCAAATCTAAACCTAAAATCTAAACCTAACCCCAAATCTAAACCTAAAATCTAAACCTAACCCCAAATCTAAACCTAAAATCTAAACCTAACCCCAAATCTAAACCTAAAATCTAAACCTAACCCCAAATCTAAACCTAACCCCAAATCTAAACCTAAAATCTAAACCTAACCCCAAATCTAAACCTAAAATCTAAACCTAACCCCAAATCTAAACCTAAAATCTAAACCTAACCCCAAATCTAAACCTAAAATCTAAACCTAACCCCAAATCTAAACCTAACCCCAAATCTAAACCTAACCCCAAATCTAAACCTAAAATCTAAACCTAACCCCAAATCTAAACCTAAAATCTAAACCTAAAATCTAAACCTAACCCCAAATCTAAACCTAAAATCTAAACCTAACCCCAAATCTAAACCTAACCCCATATCTAAACCTAAAATCTAAACCTAACCCCAAATCTAAACCTAAAATCTAAACCTAACCCCAAATCTAATCCTAACCCCAAATCTAAACCAAAAATCTAAACCTAATCCCAAATCTAAACCTTACCCAAAATATAAACCTAAAATCTAAACATAACCCCAAATCTAAACCTAAAATCTAAACCTAACCCCAAATCTAAACCTAAAATCTAAACCTAAAATCTAAACCTAACCCCAAATCTAAACCTAAAATCTAAACCTAACCCCAAATCTAAACCTAAAATCTAAACCTAACCCCAAATCTAAACCTAACCCCAAATCTAAACCTAAAATCTAAACCTAACCCCAAATCTAAACCTAAAATCTAAACCTAACCCCAAATCTAAACCTAAAATCTAAACCTAACCCCAAATCTAAACCTAAAATCTAAACCTAACCCCAAATCTAAACCTAACCCCAAATCTAAACCTAACCCCAAATCTAAACCTAAAATCTAAACCTAACCCCAAATCTAAACCTAAAATCTAAACCTAAAATCTAAACCTAACCCCAAATCTAAACCTAAAATCTAAACCTAACCCCAAATCTAAACCTAACCCCATATCTAAACCTAAAATCTAAACCTAACCCCAAATCTAAACCTAAAATCTAAACCTAACCCCAAATCTAATCCTAACCCCAAATCTAAACCAAAAATCTAAACCTAATCCCAAATCTAAACCTTACCCAAAATATAAACCTAAAATCTAAACATAACCCCAAATCTAAACCTAAAATCTAAACCTAACCCCAAATCTAAACCTAAAATCTAAACCTAAAATCTAAACCTAACCCCAAATCTAAACCTAAAATCTAAACCTAACCCCAAATCTAAACCTAACCCCAAATCTAAACCTAAAATCTAAACCTAAACCCAAATCTAAACCTAAAATCTAAACCTAAAATCTAAACCTAACCCCAAATCTAAACCTAAAATCTAAACCTAACCCCAAATCTAAACCTAACCCCAAATCTAAACCTAAAATCTAAACCTAACCCCAAATTTAAACCTAAAATCTAAACCTAACCCCAAATCTAAACCTAAAATCTAAACCTAACCCCAAATCTAAACCTAACCCCAAATCTAAACCTAAAATCTAAACCTAACCCCAAATCTAAACCTAAAATCTAAACCTAGCCCCAAATCTAAACCTAACCCCAAATCTAAACCTAAAATCTAAACCTAACCCCAAATCTAAACCTAAAATCTAAACCTAACTCCAAATCTAAACCTAACCCCAAATCTAAACCTAAAATCTAAACCTAACCCCAAATCTAAACCTAACCACAAATCTAAACCTAAAATCTAAACCTAACCCCAAATCTAAACCTAACCCCAAATCTAAACCTAAAATCTAAACCTAACCCCAAATCTAAACCTAAAATCTAAACCTAACCCCAAATCTAAACCTAAAATCTAAACCTAACCCCAAATCTAAACCTAACCCCAAATCTAAACCTAAAATCTAAACCTAACCCCAAATCTAAACCTAAAATCTAAACCTAAAATCTAAACCTAACCCCAAATCTAAACCTGAAATCTAACCTAACCCCAAATCTAAACCTAACCCCATATCTAAACCTAAAATCTAAACCTAACCCCAAATCTAAACCTAAAATCTAAACCTAACCCCAAATCTAAACCTAAAATCTAAACCTAACCCCAAATCTAAACCTAAAATCTAAACCTAAAATCTAAACCTAACCCCAAATCTAAACCTAAAATCTAAACCTAACCCCAAATCTAAACCTAACCCCATATCTAAACCTAAAATCTAAACCTAACCCCAAATCTAAACCTAAAATCTAAACCTAACCCCAAATCTAAACCTAAAATCTAAACCTAATCCCAAATCTAAACCTTACCCCAAATATAAACCTAAAATCTAAACCTAACCCCAAATCTAAACCTTAAATCTAAACCTAACCCCAAATCTAAACCTTAAATCTAAACCTAACCCCAAATCTAAACCTAAAATCTAAACCTAAAATCTAAACCTAACCCCAAATCTAAACCTAAAATCTAAACCTAACCCCAAATCTAAACCTAACCCCAAATCTAAACCTAACCCCAAATCTAAACCTAAAATCTAAACCTAACCCCAAATCTAAACCTAACCCCAAATCTAAACCTAAAATCTAAACCTAACCCCAAATCTAAACCTAAAATCTAAACCTAAACCCAAATCTAAACCTAAAATCTAAACCTAAAATCTAAACCTAACCCCAAATCTAAACCTAAAATCTAAACCTAACCCCAAATCTAAACCTAACCCCAAATCTAAACCTAAAATCTAAACCTAACACCAAATTTAAACCTAAAATCTAAACCTAACCCCAAATCTAAACCTAAAATCTAAACCTAACCCCAAATCTAAACCTAACCCCAAATCTAAACCTAAAATCTAAACCTAACCCCAAATCTAAACCTAAAATCTAAACCTAACCCCAAATCTAAACCTAACCCCAAATCTAAACATAACCCCAAATCTAAACCTAAAATCTAAACCTAACCCCAAATCTAAACCTAAAATCTAAACCTAACCCCAAATCTAAACCTAACCCCAAATCTAAACCTAAAATCTAAACCTAACCCCAAATCTAAACCTAAAATCTAAACCTAACCCCAAATCTAAACCTAACCCCAAATCTAAACCTAAAATCTAAACCTAACCCCAAATCTAAACCTAAAATCTAAACCTAACCCCAAATCTAAACCTAACCCCAAATCTAAACATAAAATCTAAACCTAACCCCAAATCTAAACCTAACCCCAAATCTAAACCTAAAATCTAAACCTAACCCCAAATCTAAACCTAAAATCTAAACCTAAAATCTAAACCTAACCCCAAATCTAAACCTAAAATCTAAACCTAACCCCAAATCTAAACCTAACCCCATATCTAAACCTAAAATCTAAACCTAACCCCAAATCTAAACCTAAAATCTAAACCTAACCCCAAATCTAATCCTAACCCCAAATCTAAACCTAAAATCTAAACCTAATCCCAAATCTAAACCTTACCCCAAATATAAACCTAAAATCTAAACATAACCCCAAATCTAAACCTAAAATCTAAACCTAACCCCAAATCTAAACCTAAAATCTAAACCTAACCCCAAATCTAAACCTAAAATCTAAACCTAAAATCTAAACCTAACCCCAAATCTAAACCTAAAATCTAAACCTAACCCCAAATCTAAACCTAACCCCAAATCTAAACCTAACCCCAAATCTAAACCTAAAATCTAAACCTAACCCCAAATCTAAACCTAACCCCAAATCTAAACCTAAAATCTAAACCTAAACCCAAATCTAAACCTAAAATCTAAACCTAAAATCTAAACCTAACCCCAAATCTAAACCTTAAATCTAAACCTAACCCCAAATCTAAACCTAAAATCTAAACCTAACAAAATCTAAACCTAACCCCAAATCTAAACCTAAAATCTAAACCTAACCCCAAATTTAAACCTAAAATCTAAACCTAACCCCAAATCTAAACCTAACCCCAAATCTAAACCTAAAATCTAAACCTAACCCCAAATCTAAACCTAAAATCTAAACCTAAAATCTAAACCTAACCCCAAATCTAAACCTAAAATCTAAACCTAACCCCAAATCTACACCTAACCCCAAATGTAAACCTAAAATCTAAACCTAACCCCAAATCTAAACCTAAAATCTAAACCTAACTCCAAATCTAAACCTAACCCCAAATCTAAACCTAACCCCATATCTAAATGTAAAATCTAAACCTAACCCCAAATCTAAACCTAAAATCTAAACCTAACCCCAAATCTAAACCTAACCCCAAATCTAAACCTAAAATCTAAACCTAACCCCAAATCTAAACCTAACCCCATATCTAAACCTAAAATCTAAACCTAACCCCAAATCTAAACCTAAAATCTAAACCTAACCCCAAATCTAAACCTTACCCCAAATATAAACCTAAAATCTAAACCTAACCCCAAATCTAAACCTAAAATCTAAACCTAACCCCAAATCTAAACCTAAAATCTAAACCTAACCCCAAATCTAAACCTAAAATCTAAACCTAAAATCTAAACCTAACCCCAAATCTACACCTAACGCCAAATCTAAACCTAAAATCTAAACCTAACCCCAAATCTAAACCTAAAATCTAAACCTAACCCCAAATCTAAACCTAAAATCTAAACCTAACTCCAAATCTAAACCTAACCCCAAATCTAAACCTAAAATCTAAACCTAACTCCAAATCTAAACCTAACCCCAAATCTAAACCTAAAATCTAAACCTAACCCCAAATCTAAACCTAACCCCATATCTAAACCTAAAATCTAAACCTAACCCCAAATCTAAACCTAAAATCTAAACCTAACCCCAAATCTAAACCTAAAATCTAAACCTAACCCCAAATCTAAACCTAACCCCAAATCTAAACCTAAAATCTAAACCTAACCTAAAATCTAAACCTAACCCCAAATCTAAACCTAAAATCTAAACCTAACCCCAAATCTAAACCTAAAATCTAAACCTAACCCCAAATCTAAACCTTAAATCTAAACCTAACCCCAAATCTAAACCTAAAATCTAAACCTAACCCCAAATCTAAACCTAACCCCAAATCTAAACCTAAAATCTAAACCTAACCCCAAATCTAAACCTAACCCCAAATCTAAACCTAAAATCTAAACCTAACCCCAAATCTAAACCTAAAATCTAAACCTAACCCCAAATCTAAACCTAACCCCAAATCTAAACCTAAAATCTAAACCTAACCCCAAATCTAAACCTAACCCCAAATCTAAACCTAAAATCTAAACCTAACCCCAAATCTAAACCTAAAATCTAAACCTAAAATCTAAACCTAACCCCAAATCTAAACCTAAAATCTAAACCTAACCCCAAATCTAAACCTAACCCCAAATCTAAACCTAAAATCTAAACCTAACCCCAAATCTAAACCTAAAATCTAAACCTAACCCCAAATCTAAACCTAACCCCAAATCTAAACCTAAAATCTAAACCTAATCCCAAATCTAAACCTTACCCCAAATATAAACCTAAAATCTAAACATAACCCCAAATCTAAACCTAAAATCTAAACCTAACCCCAAATCTAAACCTAAAATCTAAACCTAACCCCAAATCTAAACCTAAAATCTAAACCTAAAATCTAAACCTAACCCCAAATCTAAACCTAAAATCTAAACCTAACCCCAAATCTAAACCTAACCCCAAATCTAAACCTAACCCCAAATCTAAACCTAAAATCTAAACCTAACCCCAAATCTAAACCTAACCCCAAATCTAAACCTAAAATCTAAACCTAAACCCAAATCTAAACCTAAAATCTAAACCTAAAATCTAAACCTAACCCCAAATCTAAACCTTAAGTCTAAACCTAACCCCAAATCTAAACCTAAAATCTAAACCTAACCCCAAATCTAAACCTAACCCCAAATCTAAACCTAAAATCTAAACCTAACCCCAAATTTAAACCTAAAATCTAAACCTAACCCCAAATCTAAACCTAAAATCTAAACCTAACCCCAAATCTACACCTAACCCCAAATCTAAACCTAAAATCTAAACCTAACCCCAAATCTAAACCTAAAATCTAAACCTAACTCCAAATCTAAACCTAACCCCAAATCTAAACCTAAAATCTAAACCTAACCCCAAATCTAAACCTAACCCCAAATCTAAACCTTACCCCAAATATAAACCTAAAATCTAAACCTAACCCCAAATCTAAATCTAAAATCTAAACCTAACCCCAAATCTAAACCTAACCCCAAATCTAAACCTAAAATCTAAACCTAACCCCAAATCTACACCTAACCCCAAATATAAACCTAAAATCTAAACCTAACCCCAAATCTAAACCTAACCCCATATCTAAACGTAAAATCTAAACCTAACCCCAAATCTAAACCTAAAATCTAAACCTAACCCCAATTCTAAACCTAACCCCAAATCTAAACCTAAAATCTAAACCTAACTCCAAATCTAAACCTAACCCCAAATCTAAACCTAAAATCTAAACCTAACCCCAAATCTAAACCTAACCCCATATCTAAACGTAAAATCTAAACCTAACCCCAAATCTAAACCTAAAATCTAAACCTAACCCCAATTCTAAACCTAACCCCAAATCTAAACCTAAAATCTAAACCTAACCCCAAATCTAAACCTTACCCTAAATATAAACCTGAAATCTAAACCTAACCCCAAATCTAAACCTAAAATCTAAACCTAACCCCAAATCTAAACCTAAAATCTAAACCTAACCCCAAATCTAAACCTAAAATCTAAACCTAACCCCAAATCTAAACCTAAAATCTAAACCTAACCCCAAATCTAAACCTAACCCCAAATCTAAACCTAAAATCTAAACCTAACCCCAAATCTAAACCTAAAATCTAAACCTAACCCCAAATCTAAACCTAAAATCTAAACCTAACCCCAAATCTAAACCTAAAATCTAAACCTAACCCCAAATCTAAACCTAACCCCAAATCTAAACCTAACCCCAAATCTAAACCTAAAATCTAAACCTAACCCCAAATCTAAACCTAAAATCTAAACCTAAAATCTAAACCTAACCCCAAATCTAAACCTAAAATCTAAACCTAACCCCAAATCTAAACCTAACCCCATATCTAAACCTAAAATCTAAACCTAACCCCAAATCTAAACCTAAAATCTAAACCTAACCCCAAATCTAATCCTAACCCCAAATCTAAACCTAAAATCTAAACCTAATCCCAAATCTAAACCTTACCCAAAATATAAACCTAAAATCTAAACATAACCCCAAATCTAAACCTAAAATCTAAACCTAACCCCAAATCTAAACCTAAAATCTAAACCTAACCCCAAATCTAAACCTAAAATCTAAACCTAAAATCTAAACCTAACCCCAAATCTAAACCTAAAATCTAAACCTAACCCCAAATCTAAACCTAACCCCAAATCTAAACCTAACCCCAAATCTAAACCTAAAATCTAAACCTAAACCCAAATCTAAACCTAAAATCTAAACCTAAAATCTAAACCTAACCCCAAATCTAAACCTAAAATCTAAACCTAACCCCAAATCTAAACCTAACCCCAAATCTAAACCTAAAATCTAAACCTAACCCCAAATTTAAACCTAAAATCTAAACCTAACCCCAAATCTAAACCTAAAATCTAAACCTAACCCCAAATCTAAACCTAACCCCAAATCTAAACCTAAAATCTAAACCTAACCCCAAATCTAAACCTAAAATCTAAACCTAGCCCCAAATCTAAACCTAACCCCAAATCTAAACCTAAAATCTAAACCTAACCCCAAATCTAAACCTAAAATCTAAACCTAACTCCAAATCTAAACCTAACCCCAAATCTAAACCTAAAATCTAAACCTAACCCCAAATCTAAACCTAACCCCAAATCTACACCTAAAATCTAAACCTAACCCCAAATCTAAACCTAACCCCAAATCTAAACCTAAAATCTAAACCTAACCCCAAATCTAAACCTAAAATCTAAACCTAACCCCAAATCTAAACCTAACCCCAAATCTAAACCTAAAATCTAAACCTAACCCCAAATCTAAACCTAACCCCAAATCTAAACCTAAAATCTAAACCTAACCCCAAATCTAAACCTAAAATCTAAACCTAAAATCTAAACCTAACCCCAAATCTAAACCTGAAATCTAAACCTAACCCCAAATCTAAACCTAACCCCATATCTAAACCTAAAATCTAAACCTAACCCCAAATCTAAACCTAAAATCTAAACCTAACCCCAAATCTAAACCTAAAATCTAAACCTAACCCCAAATCTAAACCTAAAATCTAAACCTAAAATCTAAACCTAACCCCAAATCTAAACCTAAAATCTAAACCTAACCCCAAATCTAAACCTAACCCCATATCTAAACCTAAAATCTAAACCTAACCCCAAATCTAAACCTAAAATCTAAACCTAACCCCAAATCTAAACCTAAAATCTAAACCTAATCCCAAATCTAAACCTTACCCCAAATATAAACCTAAAATCTAAACATAACCCCAAATCTAAACCTTAAATCTAAACCTAACCCCAAATCTAAACCTTAAATCTAAACCTAACCCCAAATCTAAACCTAAAATCTAAACCTAAAATCTAAACCTAACCCCAAATCTAAACCTAAAATCTAAACCTAACCCCAAATCTAAACCTAACCCCAAATCTAAACCTAACCCCAAATCTAAACCTAAAATCTAAACCTAACCCCAAATCTAAACCTAACCCCAAATCTAAACCTAAAATCTAAACCTAACCCCAAATCTAAACCTAAAATCTAAACCTAACCCCAAATCTAAACCTAAAATCTAAACCTAAACCCAAATCTAAACCTAAAATCTAAACCTAAAATCTAAACCTAACCCCAAATCTAAACCTAAAATCTAAACCTAACCCCAAATCTAAACCTAACCCCAAATCTAAACCTAAAATCTAAACCTAACACCAAATTTAAACCTAAAATCTAAACCTAACCCCAAATCTAAACCTAAAATCTAAACCTAACCCCAAATCTAAACCTAACCCCAAATCTAAACCTAAAATCTAAACCTAACCCCAAATCTAAACCTAAAATCTAAACCTAACCCCAAATCTAAACCTAACCCCAAATCTAAACCTAAAATCTAAACCTAACCCCAAATCTAAACCTAAAATCTAAACCTAACCCCAAATCTAAACCTAACCCCAAATCTAAACCTAAAATCTAAACCTAACCCCAAATCTAAACCTAAAATCTAAACCTAACCCCAAATCTAAACCTAACCCCAAATCTAAACCTAAAATCTAAACCTAACCCCAAATCTAAACCTAAAATCTAAACCTAACCCCAAATCTAAACCTAACCCCAAATCTAAACATAAAATCTAAACCTAACCCCAAATCTAAACCTAACCCCAAATCTAAACCTAAAATCTAAACCTAACCCCAAATCTAAACCTAACCCCAAATCTAAACCTAAAATCTAAACCTAACCCCAAATCTAAACCTAACCCCAAATCTAAACCTAAAATCTAAACCTAAAATCTAAACCTAACCCCAAATCTAAACCTAAAATCTAAACCTAACCCCAAATCTAAACCTAACCCCATATCTAAACCTAAAATCTAAACCTAACCCCAAATCTAAACCTAAAATCTAAACCTAACCCCAAATCTAATCCTAACCCCAAATCTAAACCTAAAATCTAAACCTAATCCCAAATCTAAACCTTACCCCAAATATAAACCTAAAATCTAAACATAACCCCAAATCTAAACCTAAAATCTAAACCTAACCCCAAATCTAAACCTAAAATCTAAACCTAACCCCAAATCTAAACCTAAAATCTAAACCTAAAATATAAACCTAACCCCAAATCTAAACCTAAAATCTAAACCTAACCCCAAATCTAAACCTAACCCCAAATCTAAACCTAACCCCAAATCTAAACCTAAAATCTAAACCTAACCCCAAATCTAAACCTAACCCCAAATCTAAACCTAAAATCTAAACCTAAACCCAAATCTAAACCTAAAATCTAAACCTAAAATCTAAACCTAACCCCAAATCTAAACCTTAAATCTAAACCTAACCCCAAATCTAAACCTAAAATCTAAACCTAACCCCAAATCTAAACCTAACCCCAAATCTAAACCTAAAATCTAAACCTAACCCCAAATTTAAACCTAAAATCTAAACCTAACCCCAAATCTAAACCTAACCCCAAATCTAAACCTAAAATCTAAACCTAACCCCAAATCTAAACCTAAAATCTAAACCTAACCCCAAATCTAAACCTAAAATCTAAACCTAACCCCAAATCTAAACCTAACCCCAAATCTAAACCTAAAATCTAAACCTAACCTAAAATCTAAACCTAACCCCAAATCTAAACCTAAAATCTAAACCTAACCCCAAATCTAAACCTAAAATCTAAACCTAACCCCAAATCTAAACCTTAAATCTAAACCTAACCCCAAATCTAAACCTAAAATCTAAACCTAACCCCAAATCTAAACCTAACCCCAAATCTAAACCTAAAATCTAAACCTAACCCCAAATCTAAACCTAACCCCAAATCTAAACCTAAAATCTAAACCTAACCCCAAATCTAAACCTAAAATCTAAACCTAACCCCAAATCTAAACCTAACCCCAAATCTAAACCTAAAATCTAAACCTAACCCCAAATCTAAACCTAACCCCAAATCTAAACCTAAAATCTAAACCTAACCCCAAATCTAAACCTAAAATCTAAACCTAAAATCTAAACCTAACCCCAAATCTAAACCTAAAATCTAAACCTAACCCCAAATCTAAACCTAACCCCAAATCTAAACCTAAAATCTAAACCTAACCCCAAATCTAAACCTAAAATCTAAACCTAACCCCAAATCTAAACCTAACCCCAAATCTAAACCTAAAATCTAAACCTAATCCCAAATCTAAACCTTACCCCAAATATAAACCTAAAATCTAAACATAACCCCAAATCTAAACCTAAAATCTAAACCTAACCCCAAATCTAAACCTAAAATCTAAACCTAACCCCAAATCTAAACCTAAAATCTAAACCTAAAATCTAAACCTAACCCCAAATCTAAACCTAAAATCTAAACCTAACCCCAAATCTAAACCTAACCCCAAATCTAAACCTAACCCCAAATCTAAACCTAAAATCTAAACCTAACCCCAAATCTAAACCTAACCCCAAATCTAAACCTAAAATCTAAACCTAAACCCAAATCTAAACCTAAAATCTAAACCTAAAATCTAAACCTAACCCCAAATCTAAACCTTAAGTCTAAACCTAACCCCAAATCTAAACCTAAAATCTAAACCTAACCCCAAATCTAAACCTAACCCCAAATCTAAACCTAAAATCTAAACCTAACCCCAAATTTAAACCTAAAATCTAAACCTAACCCCAAATCTAAACCTAAAATCTAAACCTAACCCCAAATCTACACCTAACCCCAAATCTAAACCTAAAATCTAAACCTAACCCCAAATCTAAACCTAAAATCTAAACCTAACTCCAAATCTAAACCTAACCCCAAATCTAAACCTAAAATCTAAACCTAACCCCAAATCTAAACCTAACCCCAAATCTAAACCTTACCCCAAATATAAACCTAAAATCTAAACCTAACCCCAAATCTAAATCTAAAATCTAAACCTAACCCCAAATCTAAACCTAACCCCAAATCTAAACCTAAAATCTAAACCTAACCCCAAATCTACACCTAACCCCAAATATAAACCTAAAATCTAAACCTAACCCCAAATCTAAACCTAACCCCATATCTAAACGTAAAATCTAAACCTAACCCCAAATCTAAACCTAAAATCTAAACCTAACCCCAATTCTAAACCTAACCCCAAATCTAAACCTAAAATCTAAACCTAACTCCAAATCTAAACCTAACCCCAAATCTAAACCTAAAATCTAAACCTAACCCCAAATCTAAACCTAACCCCATATCTAAACGTAAAATCTAAACCTAACCCCAAATCTAAACCTAAAATCTAAACCTAACCCCAATTCTAAACCTAACCCCAAATCTAAACCTAAAATCTAAACCTAACCCCAAATCTAAACCTTACCCTAAATATAAACCTGAAATCTAAACCTAACCCCAAATCTAAACCTAAAATCTAAACCTAACCCCAAATCTAAACCTAAAATCTAAACCTAACCCCAAATCTAAACCTAAAATCTAAACCTAACCCCAAATCTAAACCTAAAATCTAAACCTAACCCCAAATCTAAACCTAACCCCAAATCTAAACCTAAAATCTAAACCTAACCCCAAATCTAAACCTAAAATCTAAACCTAACCCCAAATCTAAACCTAAAATCTAAACCTAACCCCAAATCTAAACCTAAAATCTAAACCTAACCCCAAATCTAAACCTAACCCCAAATCTAAACCTAACCCCAAATCTAAACCTAAAATCTAAACCTAACCCCAAATCTAAACCTAAAATCTAAACCTAAAATCTAAACCTAACCCCAAATCTAAACCTAAAATCTAAACCTAACCCCAAATCTAAACCTAACCCCATATCTAAACCTAAAATCTAAACCTAACCCCAAATCTAAACCTAAAATCTAAACCTAACCCCAAATCTAATCCTAACCCCAAATCTAAACCTAAAATCTAAACCTAATCCCAAATCTAAACCTTACCCAAAATATAAACCTAAAATCTAAACATAACCCCAAATCTAAACCTAAAATCTAAACCTAACCCCAAATCTAAACCTAAAATCTAAACCTAACCCCAAATCTAAACCTAAAATCTAAACCTAAAATCTAAACCTAACCCCAAATCTAAACCTAAAATCTAAACCTAACCCCAAATCTAAACCTAACCCCAAATCTAAACCTAACCCCAAATCTAAACCTAAAATCTAAACCTAAACCCAAATCTAAACCTAAAATCTAAACCTAAAATCTAAACCTAACCCCAAATCTAAACCTAAAATCTAAACCTAACCCCAAATCTAAACCTAACCCCAAATCTAAACCTAAAATCTAAACCTAACCCCAAATTTAAACCTAAAATCTAAACCTAACCCCAAATCTAAACCTAAAATCTAAACCTAACCCCAAATCTAAACCTAACCCCAAATCTAAACCTAAAATCTAAACCTAACCCCAAATCTAAACCTAAAATCTAAACCTAGCCCCAAATCTAAACCTAACCCCAAATCTAAACCTAAAATCTAAACCTAACCCCAAATCTAAACCTAAAATCTAAACCTAACTCCAAATCTAAACCTAACCCCAAATCTAAACCTAAAATCTAAACCTAACCCCAAATCTAAACCTAACCCCAAATCTACACCTAAAATCTAAACCTAACCCCAAATCTAAACCTAACCCCAAATCTAAACCTAAAATCTAAACCTAACCCCAAATCTAAACCTAAAATCTAAACCTAACCCCAAATCTAAACCTAACCCCAAATCTAAACCTAAAATCTAAACCTAACCCCAAATCTAAACCTAACCCCAAATCTAAACCTAAAATCTAAACCTAACCCCAAATCTAAACCTAAAATCTAAACCTAAAATCTAAACCTAACCCCAAATCTAAACCTGAAATCTAAACCTAACCCCAAATCTAAACCTAACCCCATATCTAAACCTAAAATCTAAACCTAACCCCAAATCTAAACCTAAAATCTAAACCTAACCCCAAATCTAAACCTAAAATCTAAACCTAACCCCAAATCTAAACCTAAAATCTAAACCTAAAATCTAAACCTAACCCCAAATCTAAACCTAAAATCTAAACCTAACCCCAAATCTAAACCTAACCCCATATCTAAACCTAAAATCTAAACCTAACCCCAAATCTAAACCTAAAATCTAAACCTAACCCCAAATCTAAACCTAAAATCTAAACCTAATCCCAAATCTAAACCTTACCCCAAATATAAACCTAAAATCTAAACATAACCCCAAATCTAAACCTTAAATCTAAACCTAACCCCAAATCTAAACCTTAAATCTAAACCTAACCCCAAATCTAAACCTAAAATCTAAACCTAAAATCTAAACCTAACCCCAAATCTAAACCTAAAATCTAAACCTAACCCCAAATCTAAACCTAACCCCAAATCTAAACCTAACCCCAAATCTAAACCTAAAATCTAAACCTAACCCCAAATCTAAACCTAACCCCAAATCTAAACCTAAAATCTAAACCTAACCCCAAATCTAAACCTAAAATCTAAACCTAACCCCAAATCTAAACCTAAAATCTAAACCTAAACCCAAATCTAAACCTAAAATCTAAACCTAAAATCTAAACCTAACCCCAAATCTAAACCTAAAATCTAAACCTAACCCCAAATCTAAACCTAACCCCAAATCTAAACCTAAAATCTAAACCTAACACCAAATTTAAACCTAAAATCTAAACCTAACCCCAAATCTAAACCTAAAATCTAAACCTAACCCCAAATCTAAACCTAACCCCAAATCTAAACCTAAAATCTAAACCTAACCCCAAATCTAAACCTAAAATCTAAACCTAACCCCAAATCTAAACCTAACCCCAAATCTAAACCTAAAATCTAAACCTAACCCCAAATCTAAACCTAAAATCTAAACCTAACCCCAAATCTAAACCTAACCCCAAATCTAAACCTAAAATCTAAACCTAACCCCAAATCTAAACCTAAAATCTAAACCTAACCCCAAATCTAAACCTAACCCCAAATCTAAACCTAAAATCTAAACCTAACCCCAAATCTAAACCTAAAATCTAAACCTAACCCCAAATCTAAACCTAACCCCAAATCTAAACATAAAATCTAAACCTAACCCCAAATCTAAACCTAACCCCAAATCTAAACCTAAAATCTAAACCTAACCCCAAATCTAAACCTAACCCCAAATCTAAACCTAAAATCTAAACCTAACCCCAAATCTAAACCTAACCCCAAATCTAAACCTAAAATCTAAACCTAAAATCTAAACCTAACCCCAAATCTAAACCTAAAATCTAAACCTAACCCCAAATCTAAACCTAACCCCATATCTAAACCTAAAATCTAAACCTAACCCCAAATCTAAACCTAAAATCTAAACCTAACCCCAAATCTAATCCTAACCCCAAATCTAAACCTAAAATCTAAACCTAATCCCAAATCTAAACCTTACCCCAAATATAAACCTAAAATCTAAACATAACCCCAAATCTAAACCTAAAATCTAAACCTAACCCCAAATCTAAACCTAAAATCTAAACCTAACCCCAAATCTAAACCTAAAATCTAAACCTAAAATATAAACCTAACCCCAAATCTAAACCTAAAATCTAAACCTAACCCCAAATCTAAACCTAACCCCAAATCTAAACCTAACCCCAAATCTAAACCTAAAATCTAAACCTAACCCCAAATCTAAACCTAACCCCAAATCTAAACCTAAAATCTAAACCTAAACCCAAATCTAAACCTAAAATCTAAACCTAAAATCTAAACCTAACCCCAAATCTAAACCTTAAATCTAAACCTAACCCCAAATCTAAACCTAAAATCTAAACCTAACCCCAAATCTAAACCTAACCCCAAATCTAAACCTAAAATCTAAACCTAACCCCAAATTTAAACCTAAAATCTAAACCTAACCCCAAATCTAAACCTAACCCCAAATCTAAACCTAAAATCTAAACCTAACCCCAAATCTAAACCTAAAATCTAAACCTAAAATCTAAACCTAACCCCAAATCTAAACCTAAAATCTAAACCTAACCCCAAATCTACACCTAACCCCAAATGTAAACCTAAAATCTAAACCTAACCCCAAATCTAAACCTAAAATCTAAACCTAACTCCAAATCTAAACCTAACCCCAAATCTAAACCTAAAATCTAAACCTAACCCCAAATCTAAACTTAAAATCTAAACCTAACCCCAAATCTAAACCTTACCCCAAATATAAACCTAAAATCTAAACCTAACCCCAAATCTAAACCTAAAATCTAAACCTAAAATCTAAACCTAACCCCAAATCTAAACCTAAAATCTAAACCTAACCCCAAATCTACACCTAACCCCAAATCTAAACCTAAAATCTAAACCTAACCCCAAATCTAAACCTAAAATCTAAACCTAACCCCAAATCTACACCTAAAATCTAAACCTAACTCCAAATCTAAACCTAACCCCAAATCTAAACCTAAAATCTAAACCTAACTCCAAATCTAAACCTAACCCCAAATCTAAACCTAAAATCTAAACCTAACCCCAAATCTAAACCTAACCCCATATCTAAACGTAAAATCTAAACCTAACCCCAAATCTAAACCTAAAATCTAAACCTAACCCCAATTCTAAACCTAACCCCAAATCTAAACCTAAAATCTAAACCTAACCCCAAATCTAAACCTTACCCCAAATATAAACCTGAAATCTAAACCTAACCCCAAATCTAAACCTAAAATCTAAACCTAAAAGCTAAACCTAACCCCAAATCTAAACCTAAAATCTAAACCTAACCCCAAATCTAAACCTAACCCCAAATCTAAACCTAAAATCTAAACCTAACCTAAAATCTAAACCTAACCCCAAATCTAAACCTAAAATCTAAACCTAACCCCAAATCTAAACCTAAAATCTAAACCTAAAATCTAAACCTAACCCCAAATCTAAACCTAACCCCAAATCTAAACCTAAAATCTAAACCTAACCCCAAATCTACACCTAACCCAAAATCTAAACCTAAAATCTAAACCTAACCCCAAATCTAAACCTAAAATCTAAACCTAACCCCAAATCTAAACCTAAAATCTAAACCTAACCCCAAATCTAAACCTAACCCCAAATCTAAACCTAAAATCTAAACCTAACTCCAAATCTAAACCTAACCCCAAATCTAAACCTAAAATCTAAACCTAACCCCAAATCTAAACCTAACCCCATATCTAAACCTAAAATCTAAACCTAACCCCAAATCTAAACCTAAAATCTAAACCTAACCCCAAATCTAAACCTAAAATCTAAACCTAACCCCAAATCTAAACCTTACCCCAAATATAAACCTGAAATCTAAACCTAACCCCAAATCTAAACCTAAAATCTAAACCTAACCCCAAATCTAAACCTAACCCCAAATCTAAACCTAAAATCTAAACCTAACCTAAAATCTAAACCTAACCCCAAATCTAAACCTAAAATCTAAACCTAACCCCAAATCTAAACCTAACCCCAAATCTAAACCTTAAATCTAAACCTAACCCCAAATCTAAACCTAAAATCTAAACCTAACCCCAAATCTAAACCTAACCCCAAATCTAAACCTAAAATCTAAACCTAACCCCAAATCTAAACCTAAAATCTAAACCTAACCCCAAATCTAAACCTAAAATCTAAACCTAAAATCTAAACCTAACCCCAAATCTAAACCTAAAATCTAAACCTAACCCCAAATCTAAACCTAACCCCATATCTAAACCCCAAATCTAAACCTAACCCCAAATCTAAACCTAAAATCTAAACCTAACCCCAAATCTAAACCTAACCCCAAATCTAAACCTAAAATCTAAACCTAACCCCAAATCTAAACCTAACCCCAAATCTAAACCTAACATCTAAACCTAACCCCAAATCTAAACCTAAAATCTAAACCTAAAATCTAAACCTAACCCCAAATCTAAACCTAAAATCTAAACCTAACCCCAAATCTAAACCTAACCCCAAATCTAAACCTAAAATCTAAACCTAAAATCTAAACCTAACCCCAAATCTAAACCTAAAATCTAAACCTAACCCCAAATCTACACCTAACCCCAAATCTAAACCTAAAATCTAAACCTAACCCCAAATCTAAACCTAAAATCTAAACCTAACTCCAAATCTAAACCTAACCCCAAATCTAAACCTAAAATCTAAACCTAACCCCAAATCTAAACCTAACCCCAAATCTAAACCTAAAATCTAAACCTAACCCCAAATCTAAACCTTACCCCAAATATAAACCTAAAATCTAAACCTAACCCCAAATCTAAACCTAAAATCTAAACCTAACCCCAAATCTAAACCTAACCCCAAATCTAAACCTAAAATCTAAACCTAACCCCAAATCTACACCTAACCCCAAATCTAAACCTAAAATCTAAACCTAACCCCAAATCTAAACCTAAAATCTAAACCTAACCCCAAATCTAAACCTAAAATCTAAACCTAACTCCAAATCTAAACCTAACCCCAAATCTAAACCTAAAATCTAAACCTAACTCCAAATCTAAACCTAACCCCAAATCTAAACCTAAAATCTAAACCTAACCCCAAATCTAAACCTAAAATCTAAACCTAACCCCAAATCTAAACCTAACCCCAAATCTAAACCTAAAATCTAAACCTAAAATCTAAACCTAACCCCAAATCTAAACCTCAAATCTAAACCTAACCCCAAATCTACACCTAACCCCAAATCTAAACCTAAAATCTAAACCTAACCCCAAATCTAAACCTAAAATCTAAACCTAACTCCAAATCTAAACCTAACCCCAAATCTAAACCTAAAATCTAAACCTAACCCCAAATCTAAACCTAACCCCAAATCTAAACCTAAAATCTAAACCTAACCCCAAATCTAAACCTTACCCCAAATATAAACCTAAAATCTAAACCTAACCCCAAATCTAAACCTAAAATCTAAACCTAACCCCAAATCTAAACCTAACCCCAAATCTAAACCTAAAATCTAAACCTAACCCCAAATCTACACCTAACCCCAAATCTAAACCTAAAATCTAAACCTAACCCCAAATCTAAACCTAAAATCTAAACCTAACCCCAAATCTAAACCTAAAATCTAAACCTAACTCCAAATCTAAACCTAACCCCAAATCTAAACCTAAAATCTAAACCTAACTCCAAATCTAAACCTAACCCCAAATCTAAACCTAAAATCTAAACCTAACCCCAAATCTAAACCTAACCCCATATCTAAACGTAAAATCTAAACCTAACCCCAAATCTAAACCTAAAATCTAAACCTAACCCCAAATCTAAACCTAAAATCTAAACCTAACCCCAAATCTAAACCTAACCCCAAATCTAAACCTAAAATCTAAACCTAACCCCAAATCTAAACCTTACCCCAAATATAAACCTGAAATCTAAACCTAACCCCAAATCTAAACCTAAAATCTAAACCTAAAATCTAAACCTAACCCCAAATCTAAACCTAAAATCTAAACCTAACCCCAAATCTAAACCTAACCCCAAATCTAAACCTAAAATCTAAACCTAACCCCAAATCTAAACCTAAAATCTAAACCTAACTCCAAATCTAAACCTAAAATCTAAACCTAACCCCAAATCTAAACCTAACCCCAAATCTAAACCTAAAATCTAAACCTAACCCCAAATCTAAACCTAACCCCAAATCTAAACCTAAAATCTAAACCTAACCCCAAATCTAAACCTAAAATCTAAACCTAACCCCAAATCTAAACCTAAAATCTAAACCTAACCCCAAATCTAAACCTAACCCCAAATCTAAACCTAAAATCTAAACCTAACCTTAAATCTAAACCTAAAATCTAAACCTAAAATCTAAACCTAACCCCAAATCTAAACCTAAAATCTAAACCTAACCCCAAATCTAAACCTAACCCCATATCTAAACCTAAAATCTAAACCTAACCCCAAATCTAAACCTAAAATCTAAACCTAACCCCAAATCTAATCCTAACCCCAAATCTAAACCTAAAATCTAAACCTAATCCCAAATCTAAACCTTACCCCAAATATAAACCTAAAATCTAAACATAACCCCAAATCTAAACCTAAAATCTAAACCTAACCCCAAATCTAAACCTAAAATCTAAACCTAACCCCAAATCTAAACCTAAAATCTAAACCTAAAATCTAAACCTAACCCCAAATCTAAACCTAAAATCTAAACCTAACCCCAAATCTAAACCTAACCCCAAATCTAAACCTAACCCCAAATCTAAACCTAAAATCTAAACCTAACCCCAAATCTAAACCTAACCCCAAATCTAAACCTAAAATCTAAACCTAAACCCAAATCTAAACCTAAAATCTAAACCTAAAATCTAAACCTAAACCCAAATCTAAACCTTAAGTCTAAACCTAACCCCAAATCTAAACCTAAAATCTAAACCTAACCCCAAATCTAAACCTAACCCCAAATCTAAACCTAAAATCTAAACCTAACCCCAAATTTAAACCTAAAATCTAAACCTAACCCCAAATCTAAACCTAAAATCTAAACCTAACCCCAAATCTAAACCTAACCCCAAATCTAAACCTAAAATCTAAACCTAACCCCAAATCTAAACCTAAAATCTAAACCTAAAATCTAAACCTAACCCCAAATCTAAACCTAAAATCTAAACCTAACCCCAAATCTACACCTAACCCCAAATCTAAACCTAAAATCTAAACCTAACCCCAAATCTAAACCTAAAATCTAAACCTAACTCCAAATCTAAACCTAACCCCAAATCTAAACCTAAAATCTAAACCTAACTCCAAATCTAAACCTAACCCCAAATCTAAACCTAAAATCTAAACCTAACCCCAAATCTAAACCTAACCCCATATCTAAACGTAAAATCTAAACCTAACCCCAAATCTAAACCTAAAATCTAAACCTAACCCCAATTCTAAACCTAACCCCAAATCTAAACCTAAAATCTAAACCTAACCCCAAATCTAAACCTTACCCCAAATATAAACCTGAAATCTAAACCTAACCCCAAATCTAAACCTAAAATCTAAACCTAAAATCTAAACCTAACCCCAAATCTAAACCTAAAATCTAAACCTAACCCCAAATCTAAACCTAACCCCAAATCTAAACCTAAAATCTAAACCTAACCCCAAATCTAAACCTAAAATCTAAACCTAACTCCAAATCTAAACCTAAAATCTAAACCTAACCCCAAATCTAAACCTAACCCCAAATCTAAACCTAAAATCTAAACCTAACCTAAAATCTAAACCTCACCCCAAATCTAAACCTAAAATCTAAACCTAACCCCAAATCTAAACCTAAAATCTAAACCTAACCCCAAATCTAAACATAAAATCTAAACCTAACCCCAAATCTAAACCTAACCCCAAATCTAAACCAAAAATCTAAACCTAACCCCAAATCTAAACCTAAAATCTAAATCTAAAATCTAAACCTAACCCCAAATCTAAACCTAAAATCTAAACCTAACCCCAAATCTAAACCTAACCCCATATCTAAACCTAAAATCTAAACCTAACCCCAAATCTAAACCTAAAATCTAAACCTAACCCCAAATCTAATCCTAACCCCAAATCTAAACCTAAAATCTAAACCTAATCCCAAATCTAAACCTTACCCCAAATATAAACCTAAAATCTAAACCTAACCCCAAATCTAAACCTAACCCCAAATCTAAACCTAAAATCTAAACCTAACCTAAAATCTAAACCTAACCCCAAATCTAAACCTAAAATCTAAACCTAACCCCAAATCTAAACCTAAAATCTAAACCTAAAATCTAAACCTAACCCCAAATCTAAACCTAACCCCAAATCTAAACCTAAAATCTAAACCTAACCCCAAATCTACACCTAACCCAAAATCTAAACCTAAAATCTAAACCTAACCCCAAATCTAAACCTAAAATCTAAACCTAACCCCAAATCTAAACCTAAAATCTAAACCTAACCCCAAATCTAAACCTAACCCCAAATCTAAACCTAAAATCTAAACCTAACTCCAAATCTAAACCTAACCCCATATCTAAACCTAAAATCTAAACCTAACCCCAAATCTAAACCTAAAATCTAAACCTAACCCCAAATCTAAACCTAAAATCTAAACCTAACCCCAAATCTAAACCTTACCCCAAATATAAACCTGAAATCTAAACCTAACCCCAAATCTAAACCTAAAATCTAAACCTAACCCCAAATCTAAACCTAACCCCAAATCTAAACCTAAAATCTAAACCTAACCTAAAATCTAAACCTAACCCCAAATCTAAACCTAAAATCTAAACCTAACCCCAAATCTAAACCTAAAATCTAAACCTAACCCCAAATCTAAACCTAACCCCAAATCTAAACCTTAAATCTAAACCTAACCCCAAATCTAAACCTAAAATCTAAACCTAACCCCAAATCTAAACCTAACCCCAAATCTAAACCTAAAATCTAAACCTAACCCCAAATCTAAACCTAACCCCAAATCTAAACCTAAAATCTAAACCTAACCCCAAATCTAAACCTAAAATCTAAACCTAAAATCTAAACCTAACCCCAAATCTAAACCTAAAATCTAAACCTAACCCCAAATCTAAACCTAACCCCATATCTAAACCCCAAATCTAAACCTAACCCCAAATCTAAACCTAAAATCTAAACCTAACCCCAAATCTAAACCTAACCCCAAATCTAAACCTAAAATCTAAACCTAACCCCAAATCTAAACCTAACCCCAAATCTAAACCTAACATCTAAACCTAACCCCAAATCTAAACCTAAAATCTAAACCTAAAATCTAAACCTAACCCCAAATCTAAACCTAAAATCTAAACCTAACCCCAAATCTAAACCTAACCCCAAATCTAAACCTAAAATCTAAACCTAAAATCTAAACCTAACCCCAAATCTAAACCTAAAATCTAAACCTAACCCCAAATCTACACCTAACCCCAAATCTAAACCTAAAATCTAAACCTAACCCCAAATCTAAACCTAAAATCTAAACCTAACTCCAAATCTAAACCTAACCCCAAATCTAAACCTAAAATCTAAACCTAACCCCAAATCTAAACCTAACCCCAAATCTAAACCTAAAATCTAAACCTAACCCCAAATCTAAACCTTACCCCAAATATAAACCTAAAATCTAAACCTAACCCCAAATCTAAACCTAAAATCTAAACCTAACCCCAAATCTAAACCTAACCCCAAATCTAAACCTAAAATCTAAACCTAACCCCAAATCTACACCTAACCCCAAATCTAAACCTAAAATCTAAACCTAACCCCAAATCTAAACCTAAAATCTAAACCTAACCCCAAATCTAAACCTAAAATCTAAACCTAACTCCAAATCTAAACCTAACCCCAAATCTAAACCTAAAATCTAAACCTAACTCCAAATCTAAACCTAACCCCAAATCTAAACCTAAAATCTAAACCTAACCCCAAATCTAAACCTAAAATCTAAACCTAACCCCAAATCTAAACCTAACCCCAAATCTAAACCTAAAATCTAAACCTAAAATCTAAACCTAACCCCAAATCTAAACCTCAAATCTAAACCTAACCCCAAATCTACACCTAACCCCAAATCTAAACCTAAAATCTAAACCTAACCCCAAATCTAAACCTAAAATCTAAACCTAACTCCAAATCTAAACCTAAACCCAAATCTAAACCTAAAATCTAAACCTAACCCCAAATCTAAACCTAACCCCAAATCTAAACCTAAAATCTAAACCTAACCCCAAATCTAAACCTTACCCCAAATATAAACCTAAAATCTAAACCTAACCCCAAATCTAAACCTAAAATCTAAACCTAACCCCAAATCTAAACCTAACCCCAAATCTAAACCTAAAATCTAAACCTAACCCCAAATCTACACCTAACCCCAAATCTAAACCTAAAATCTAAACCTAACCCCAAATCTAAACCTAAAATCTAAACCTAACCCCAAATCTAAACCTAAAATCTAAACCTAACTCCAAATCTAAACCTAACCCCAAATCTAAACCTAAAATCTAAACCTAACTCCAAATCTAAACCTAACCCCAAATCTAAACCTAAAATCTAAACCTAACCCCAAATCTAAACCTAACCCCATATCTAAACGTAAAATCTAAACCTAACCCCAAATCTAAACCTAAAATCTAAACCTAACCCCAAATCTAAACCTAAAATCTAAACCTAACCCCAAATCTAAACCTAACCCCAAATCTAAACCTAAAATCTAAACCTAACCCCAAATCTAAACCTTACCCCAAATATAAACCTGAAATCTAAACCTAACCCCAAATCTAAACCTAAAATCTAAACCTAAAATCTAAACCTAACCCCAAATCTAAACCTAAAATCTAAACCTAACCCCAAATCTAAACCTAACCCCAAATCTAAACCTAAAATCTAAACCTAACCCCAAATCTAAACCTAAAATCTAAACCTAACTCCAAATCTAAACCTAAAATCTAAACCTAACCCCAAATCTAAACCTAACCCCAAATCTAAACCTAAAATCTAAACCTAACCCCAAATCTAAACCTAACCCCAAATCTAAACCTAAAATCTAAACCTAACCCCAAATCTAAACCTAAAATCTAAACCTAACCCCAAATCTAAACCTAAAATCTAAACCTAACCCCAAATCTAAACCTAACCCCAAATCTAAACCTAAAATCTAAACCTAACCTTAAATCTAAACCTAAAATCTAAACCTAAAATCTAAACCTAACCCCAAATCTAAACCTAAAATCTAAACCTAACCCCAAATCTAAACCTAACCCCATATCTAAACCTAAAATCTAAACCTAACCCCAAATCTAAACCTAAAATCTAAACCTAACCCCAAATCTAATCCTAACCCCAAATCTAAACCTAAAATCTAAACCTAATCCCAAATCTAAACCTTACCCCAAATATAAACCTAAAATCTAAACATAACCCCAAATCTAAACCTAAAATCTAAACCTAACCCCAAATCTAAACCTAAAATCTAAACCTAACCCCAAATCTAAACCTAAAATCTAAACCTAAAATCTAAACCTAACCCCAAATCTAAACCTAAAATCTAAACCTAACCCCAAATCTAAACCTAACCCCAAATCTAAACCTAACCCCAAATCTAAACCTAAAATCTAAACCTAACCCCAAATCTAAACCTAACCCCAAATCTAAACCTAAAATCTAAACCTAAACCCAAATCTAAACCTAAAATCTAAACCTAAAATCTAAACCTAACCCCAAATCTAAACCTTAAGTCTAAACCTAACCCCAAATCTAAACCTAAAATCTAAACCTAACCCCAAATCTAAACCTAACCCCAAATCTAAACCTAAAATCTAAACCTAACCCCAAATTTAAACCTAAAATCTAAACCTAACCCCAAATCTAAACCTAAAATCTAAACCTAACCCCAAATCTAAACCTAACCCCAAATCTAAACCTAAAATCTAAACCTAACCCCAAATCTAAACCTAAAATCTAAACCTAAAATCTAAACCTAACCCCAAATCTAAACCTAAAATCTAAACCTAACCCCAAATCTACACCTAACCCCAAATCTAAACCTAAAATCTAAACCTAACCCCAAATCTAAACCTAAAATCTAAACCTAACTCCAAATCTAAACCTAACCCCAAATCTAAACCTAAAATCTAAACCTAACTCCAAATCTAAACCTAACCCCAAATCTAAACCTAAAATCTAAACCTAACCCCAAATCTAAACCTCACCCCATATCTAAACGTAAAATCTAAACCTAACCCCAAATCTAAACCTAAAATCTAAACCTAACCCCAATTCTAAACCTAACCCCAAATCTAAACCTAAAATCTAAACCTAACCCCAAATCTAAACCTTACCCCAAATATAAACCTGAAATCTAAACCTAACCCCAAATCTAAACCTAAAATCTAAACCTAAAATCTAAACCTAACCCCAAATCTAAACCTAAAATCTAAACCTAACCCCAAATCTAAACCTAACCCCAAATCTAAACCTAAAATCTAAACCTAACCCCAAATCTAAACATAAAATCTAAACCTAACCCCAAATCTAAACCTAACCCCAAATCTAAACCAAAAATCTAAACCTAACCCCAAATCTAAACCTAAATCTAAATCTAAAATCTAAACCTAACCCCAAATCTAAACCTAAAATCTAAACCTAACCCCAAATCTAAACCTAACCCCATATCTAAACCTAAAATCTAAACCTAACCCCAAATCTAAACCTAAAATCTAAACCTAACCCCAAATCTAATCCTAACCCCAAATCTAAACCTAAAATCTAAACCTAATCCCAAATCTAAACCTTACCCCAAATATAAACCTAAAATCTAAACATAACCCCAAATCTAAACCTAAAATCTAAACCTAACCCCAAATCTAAACCTAAAATCTAAACCTAACCCCAAATCTAAACCTAAAATCTAAACCTAAAATCTAAACCTAACCCCAAATCTAAACCTAAAATCTAAACCTAACCCCAAATCTAAACCTAACCCCAAATCTAAACCTAACCCCAAATCTAAACCTAAAATCTAAACCTAACCCCAAATCTAAACCTAACCCCAAATCTAAACCTAAAATCTAAACCTAACCCCAAATCTAAACCTAAAATCTAAACCTAAAATCTAAACCTAACCCCAAATCTAAACCTAAAATCTAAACCTAACCCCAAATCTAAACCTAACCCCAAATCTAAACCTAAAATCTAAACCTAACCCCAAATCTAAACCTTAAATCTAAACCTAACCCCAAATCTAAACCTAAAATCTAAACCTAACCCCAAATCT
The DNA here is from genome assembly GCF_037038585.1 of Patagioenas fasciata. NCBI lineage: Eukaryota > Metazoa > Chordata > Aves > Columbiformes > Columbidae > Patagioenas > Patagioenas fasciata. Next base: position 173,864 of record NW_027288513.1, read on the forward strand.
AAACCTAACCCCAAATCTAAACCTAAAATCTAAACCTAACTCCAAATCTACACCTAACCCCAAATCTAAACCTAAAATCTAAACCTAACCCCAAATCTAAACCTAAAATCTAAACCTAACCCCAAATCTAAACCTAAAATCTAAACCTAACTCCAAATCTAAACCTAACCCCATATCTAAACCTAAAATCTAAACCTAAAATCTAAACCTAACCCCAAATCTAAACCTAAAATCTAAACCTAACCCCAAATCTAAACCTAACCCCATATCTAAACGTAAAATCTAAACCTAACCCCAAATCTAAACCTAAAATCTAAACCTAACCCCAAATCTAAACCTAACCCCAAATCTAAACCTAAAATCTAAACCTAACCCCAAATCTAAACCTAACCCCAAATCTAAACCTAAAATCTAAACCTAAAATCTAAACCTAACCCCAAATCTAAACCTAAAATCTAAACCTAACCCCAAATCTAAACCTAAAATCTAAACCTAACCCCAAATCTAAACCTAACCCCAAATCTAAACCTGAAATCTAAACCTAACCCCAAATCTAAACCTAAAATCTAAACCTAAAATCTAAACCTAACCCCAAATCTAAACCTAAAATCTAAACCTAACCCCAAATCTAAACCTAACCCCAAATCTAAACCTAAAATCTAAACCTAACCCCAAATCTAAACCTAAAATCTAAACCTAACTCCAAATCTAAACCTAAAATCTAAACCTAACCCCAAATCTAAACCTAACCCCAAATCTAAACCTAAAATCTAAACCTAACCTAAAATCTAAACCTCACCCCAAATCTAAACCTAAAATCTAAACCTAACCCCAAATCTAAACATAAAATCTAAACCTAACCCCAAATCTAAACCTAACCCCAAATCTAAACCAAAAATCTAAACCTAACCCCAAATCTAAACCTAAAATCTAAATCTAAAATCTAAACCTAACCCCAAATCTAAACCTAAAATCTAAACCTAACCCCAAATCTAAACCTAACCCCATATCTAAACCTAAAATCTAAACCTAACCCCAAATCTAAACCTAAAATCTAAACCTAACCCCAAATCTAATCCTAACCCCAAATCTAAACCTAAAATCTAAACCTAATCCCAAATCTAAAACTTACCCCAAATATAAACCTAAAATCTAAACATAACCCCAAATCTAAACCTAAAATCTAAACCTAACCCCAAATCTAAACCTAAAATCTAAACCTAACCCCAAATCTAAACCTAAAATCTAAACCTAAAATCTAAACCTAACCCCAAATCTAAACCTAAAATCTAAACCTAACCCCAAATCTAAACCTAACCCCAAATCTAAACCTAACCCCAAATCTAAACCTAAAATCTAAACCTAACCCCAAATCTAAACCTAACCCCAAATCTAAACCTAAAATATAAACCTAACCCCAAATCTAAACCTAAAATCTAAACCTAAAATCTAAACCTAACCCCAAATCTAAACCTAAAATCTAAACCTAACCCCAAATCTAAACCTAACCCCAAATCTAAACCTAAAATCTAAACCTAACCCCAAATCTAAACCTTAAATCTAAACCTAACCCCAAATCTAAACCTAAAATCTAAACCTAACCCCAAATCTAAACCTAACCCCAAATCTAAACCTAAAATCTAAACCTAACCCCAAATCTACACCTAACCCCAAATCTAAACCTAAAATCTAAACCTAACCCCAAATCTAAACCTAAAATCTAAACCTAACCCCAAATCTAAACCTAAAATCTAAACCTAACTCCAAATCTAAACCTAACCCCAAATCTAAACCTAAAATCTAAACCTAAAATCTAAACCTAACCCCAAATCTAAACCTAAAATCTAAACCTAACCCCAAATCTAAACCTAACCCCATATCTAAACGTAAAATCTAAACCTAACCCCAAATCTAAACCTAAAATCTAAACCTAACCCCAAATCTAAACCTAACCCCAAATCTAAACCTAAAATCTAAACCTAACCCCAAATCTAAACCTAACCCCAAATCTAAACCTAAAATCTAAACCTAACCCCAAATCTAAACCTAAAATCTAAACCTAAAATCTAAACCTAACCCCAAATCTAAACCTAAAATCTAAACCTAACCCCAAATCTAAACCTAACCCCATATCTAAACCTAAAATCTAAACCTAACCCCAAATCTAAACCTAAAATCTAAACCTAACCCCAAATCTAATCCTAACCCCAAATCTAAACCTAAAATCTAAACCTAATCCCAAATCTAAACCTTACCCCAAATATAAACCTAAAATCTAAACATAACCCCAAATCTAAACCTAAAATCTAAACCTAACCCCAAATCTAAACCTAAAATCTAAACCTAACCCCAAATCTAAACCTAAAATCTAAACCTAAAATCTAAACCTAACCCCAAATCTAAACCTAAAATCTAAACCTAACCCCAAATCTAAACCTAACCCCAAATCTAAACCTAACCCCAAATCTAAACCTAAAATATAAACCTAACCCCAAATCTAAACCTAACCCCAAATCTAAACCTAAAATCTAAACCTAAACCCAAATCTAAACCTAAAATCTAAACCTAAAATCTAAACCTAACCCCAAATCTAAACCTTAAGTCTAAACCTAACCCCAAATCTAAACCTAAAATCTAAACCTAACCCCAAATCTAAACCTAACCCCAAATCTAAACCTAAAATCTAAACCTAACCCCAAATTTAAACCTAAAATCTAAACCTAACCCCAAATCTAAACCTAAAATCTAAACCTAACCCCAAATCTAAACCTAACCCCAAATCTAAACCTAAAATCTAAACCTAACCCCAAATCTAAACCTAAAATCTAAACCTAAAATCTAAACCTAACCCCAAATCTAAACCTAAAATCTAAACCTAACCCCAAATCTACACCTAACCCCAAATCTAAACCTAAAATCTAAACCTAACCCCAAATCTAAACCTAAAATCTAAACCTAACTCCAAATCTAAACCTAAAATCTAAACCTAACCCCAAATCTAAACCTAACCCCAAATCTAAACCTAACCCCAAATCTAAACCTAAAATCTAAACCTAACCCCAAATCTAAACCTAACCCCAAATCTAAACCTAAAATCTAAACCTAACCCCAAATCTAAACCTAAAATCTAAACCTAACCCCAAATCTAAACCTAACCCCAAATCTAAACCTAAAATCTAAACCTAACCCCAAATCTAAACCTAACCCCAAATCTAAACCTAAAATCTAAACCTAACCCCAAATCTAAACCTAAAATCTAAACCTAACCCCAAATCTAAACCTAACCCCATATCTAAACCTAAAATCTAAACCTAACCCCAAATCTAAACCTAAAATCTAAACCTAAAATCTAAACCTAACCCCAAATCTAAACCTAAAATCTAAACCTAACCCCAAATCTACACCTAACCCCAAATCTAAACCTAAAATCTAAACCTAACCCCAAATCTAAACCTAAAATCTAAACCTAACTCCAAATCTAAACCTAACCTCAAATCTAAACCTAAAATCTAAACCTAACCCCAAATCTAAACCTAACCCCAAATCTAAACCTAAAATCTAAACCTAACCCCAAATCTAAACCTTACCCCAAATATAAACCTAAAATCTAAACCTAACCCCAAATCTAAACCTAAAATCTAAACCTAACCCCAAATCTAAACCTAACCCCAAATCTAAACCTAAAATCTAAACCTAACCCCAAATCTACACCTAACCCCAAATCTAAACATAAAATCTAAACCTAACCCCAAATCTAAACCTAAAATCTAAACCTAACCCCAAATCTAAACCTAAAATCTAAACCTAACTCCAAATCTAAACCTAACCCCAAATCTAAACCTAAAATCTAAACCTAACTCCAAATCTAAACCTAACCCCAAATCTAAACCTAAAATCTAAACCTAACCCCAAATCTAAACCTAACCCCATATCTAAACGTAAAATCTAAACCTAACCCCAAATCTAAACCTAAAATCTAAACCTAACCCCAAATCTAAACCTAACCCCAAATCTAAACCTAAAATCTAAACCTAACCCCAAATCTAAAACTTACCCCAAATATAAACCTGAAATCTAAACCAAACCCCAAATCTAAACCTAAAATCTAAACCTAAAATCTAAACCTAACCCCAAATGTAAACCTAAAATCTAAACCTAACCCCAAATCTAAACCTAACCCCAAATCTAAACCTAAAATCTAAACCTAACCCCAAATCTAAACCTAAAATCTAAACCTAACCCCAAATCTAAACCTAAAATCTAAACCTAACCCCAAATCTAAACCTAACCCCAAATCTAAACCTAAAATCTAAACCTAACCCCAAATCTAAACCTAACCCCAAATCTAAACCTAAAATCTAAACCTAACCCCAAATCTAAACCTAAAATCTAAACCTAACCCCAAATCTAAACCTAACCCCAAATCTAAACCTAAAATCTAAACCTAACCCCAAATCTAAACCTAACCCCAAATCTAAACCTAAAATCTAAACCTAACCCCAAATCTAAACCTAAAATCTAAACCTAACCCCAAATCTAAACCTAACCCCATATCTAAACCTAAAATCTAAACCTAACCCCAAATCTAAACCTAAAATCTAAAAATAACCCAATTCTAAACCTAACCCCAAATCTAAACCTAAAATCTAAACCTAACCCCAAATCTAAACCTTACCCCAAATATAAACCTGAAATCTAAACCAAACCCCAAATCTAAACCTAAAATCTAAACCTAAAATCTAAACCTAACCCCAAATGTAAACCTAAAATCTAAACCTATCCCCAAATCTAAAACTAACCCCAAATCTAAACCTAAAATCTAAACCTAACCCCAAATCTAAACGTAAAATCTAAACCTAACCCCAAATCTAAACCTAAAATCTAAACCTAAACCCAAATCTAAACCTAACCCCAAATCTAAACCTAAAATCTAAACCTAACCCCAAATCTAAACCTAACCCCAAATCTAAACCTAAAATCTAAACCTAACCCCAAATCTAAACCTAAAATCTAAACCTAACCCCAAATCTAAACCTAACCCCAAATCTAAACCTAAAATCTAAACCTAACCCCAAATCTAAACCTAACCCCAAATCTAAACCTAAAATCTAAACCTAACCCCAAATCTAAACCTAAAATCTAAACCTAACCCCAAATCTAAACCTAACCCCATATCTAAACCTAAAATCTAAACCTAACCCCAAATCTAAACCTAAAATCTAAACCTAACCCCAAATCTAATCCTAACCCCAAATCTAAACCTAAAATCTAAACCTAATCCCAAATCTAAACCTTACCCCAAATATAAACCTAAAATCTAAACATAACCCCAAATCTAAACCTAAAATCTAAACCTAACCCCAAATCTAAACCTAAAATCTAAACCTAAAATCTACACCTAACCCCAAATCTAAACCTAAAATCTAAACCTAACCCCAAATCTAAACCTAAAATCTAAACCTAACCCCAAATCTAAACCTAAAATCTAAACCTAACTCCAAATCTAAACGTAACCCCAAATCTAAACCTAAAATCTAAACCTAACTCCAAATCTAAACCTAACCCCAAATCTAAACCTAAAATCTAAACCTAACCCCAAATCTAAACCTAACCCCATATCTAAACGTAAAATCTAAACCTAACCCCAAATCTAAACCTAAAATCTAAACCTAACCCCAATTCTAAACCTAACCCCAAATCTAAACCTAAAATCTAAACCTAACCCCAAATCTAAACCTTACCCCAAATATAAACCTGAAATCTAAACCTAACCCCAAATCTAAACCTAAAATCTAAACCTAAAATCTAAACCTAACCCCAAATCTAAACCTAAAATCTAAACCTAACCCCAAATCTAAACCTAACCCCAAATCTAAACCTAAAATCTAAACCTAACCCCAAATCTAAACCTAAAATCTAAACCTAACTCCAAATCTAAAATCTAAAATCTAAACCTAACCCCAAATCTAAACCTAAAATCTAAACCTAACCCCAAATCTAAACCTAACCCCAAATCTAAACCTAAAATCTAAACCTAACCCCAAATCTAAACCTAAAATCTAAACCTAACCCCAAATCTAAACCTAAAATCTAAACCTAACCCCAAATCTAAACCTAACCCCAAATCTAAACCTAAAATCTAAACCTAACCCCAAATCTAAACCTAAAATCTAAACCTAAAATCTAAACCTAACCCCAAATCTAAACCTAAAATCTAAACCTAACCCCAAATCTACACCTAACCCCATATCTAAACCTAAAATCTAAACCTAACCCCAAATCTAAACCTAAAATCTAAACCTAACCCCAAATCTAATCCTAACCCCAAATCTAAACCTAAAATCTAAACCTAATCCCAAATCTAAACCTTACCCCAAATATAAACCTAAAATCTAAACATAACCCCAAATCTAAACCTAAAATCTAAACCTAACCCCAAATCTAAACCTAAAATCTAAACCTAACCCCAAATCTAAACCTAAAATCTAAACCTAAAATCTAAACCTAACCCCAAATCTAAACCTAAAATCTAAACCTAACCCCAAATCTAAACCTAACCCCAAATCTAAACCTAACCCCAAATCTAAACCTAAAATCTAAACCTAACCCCAAATCTAAACCTAACCCCAAATCTAAACCTAAAATCTAAACCTAAACCCAAATCTAAACCTAAAATCTAAACCTAAAATCTAAACCTAACCCCAAATCTAAACCTAAAATCTAAACCTAACCCCAAATCTAAACCTAACCCCAAATCTAAACCTAAAATCTAAACCTAACCCCAAATCTAAACCTTAAATCTAAACCTAACCCCAAATCTAAACCTAAAATCTAAACCTAACCCCAAATCTAAACCTAACCCCAAATCTAAACCTAAAATCTAAACCTAACCCCAAATCTACACCTAACCCCAAATCTAAACCTAAAATCTAAACCTAACCCCAAATCTAAACCTAAAATCTAAACCTAACCCCAAATCTAAACCTAAAATCTAAACCTAACTCCAAATCTAAACCTAACCCCAAATCTAAACCTAAAATCTAAACCTAACTCCAAATCTAAACCTAACCCCAAATCTAAACCTAAAATCTAAACCTAACCCCAAATCTAAACCTAACCCCATATCTAAACGTAAAATCTAAACCTAACCCCAAATCTAAACCTAAAATCTAAACCTAACCCCAAATCTAAACCTTACCCCAAATATAAACCTGAAATCTAAACCTAACCCCAAATCTAAACCTAAAATCTAAACCTAAAATCTAAACCTAACCCCAAATCTAAACCTAAAATCTAAACCTAACCCCAAATCTAAACCTAAGCCCAAATCTAAACCTAAAATCTAAACCTAACCTAAAATCTAAACCTAACCCCAAATCTAAACCTAAAATCTAAACCTAACCCCAAATCTAAACCTAAAATCAAAACCTAACCCCAAATCTAAACCTAACCCCAAATCTAAACCTAACCCCAAATCTAAACCTAAAATCTAAACCTAACCCCAAATCTACACCTAACCCCAAATCTAAACCTAAAATCTAAACCTAACCCCAAATCTAAACCTAAAATCTAAACCTAACCCCAAATCTAAACCTAAAATCTAAACCTAACTCCAAATCTAAACCTAACCCCAAATCTAAACCTAAAATCTAAACCTAACTCCAAATCTAAACCTAACCCCAAATCTAAACCTAAAATCTAAACCTAACCCCAAATCTAAACCTAACCCCATATCTAAACCTAAAATCTAAACCTAACCCCAAATCTAAACCTAAAATCTAAACCTAACCCCAAATCTAAACCTAAAATCTAAACCTAACCCCAAATCTATACCTTACCCCAAATATAAACCTGAAATCTAAACCTAACCCCAAATCTAAACCTAAAATCTAAACCTAACCCCAAATCTAAACCTAACCCCAAATCTAAACCTAAAATCTAAACCTAACCTAAAATCTAAACCTAACCCCAAATCTAAACCTAAAATCTAAACCTAACCCCAAATCTAAACCTAAAATCTAAACCTAACCCCAAATCTAAACCTAACCCCAAATCTAAACCTTAAATCTAAACCTAACCCCAAATCTAAACCTAAAATCTAAACCTAACCCCAAATCTAAACCTAACCCCAAATCTAAACCTAAAATCTAAACCTAACCCCAAATCTAAACCTAACCCCAAATCTAAACCTAAAATCTAAACCTAACCCCAAATCTAAACCTAAAATCTAAACCTAACCCCAAATCTAAACCTAACCCCAAATCTAAACCTAAAATCTAAACCTAACCCCAAATCTAAACCTAACCCCAAATCTAAACCTAAAATCTAAACCTAACCCCAAATCTAAACCTAAAATCTAAACCTAAAATCTAAACCTAACCCCAAATCTAAACCTAAAATCTAAACCTAACCCCAAATCTAAACCTAACCCCATATCTAAACCTAAAATCTAAACCTAACCCCAAATCTAAACCTAACCCCAAATCTAAACCTAAAATCTAAACCTAACCCCAAATCTAAACCTAAAATCTAATCCTAACCCCAAATCTAAACCTAAAATCTAAACCTAATCCCAAATCTAAACCTTACCCCAAATATAAACCTAAAATCTAAACCTCACCCCAAATCTAAACCTAAAATCTAAACCTAACCCCAAATCTAAACCTAAAATCTAAACCTAACCCCAAATCTAAACCTAAAATCTAAACCTAAAATCTAAACCTAACCCCAAATCTAAACCTAAAATCTAAACCTAACCCCAAATCTAAACCTAACCCCAAATCTAAACCTAACCCCAAATCTAAACCTAAAATCTAAACCTAACCCCAAATCTAAACCTAACCCCAAATCTAAACCTAAAATCTAAACCTAAACCCAAATCTAAACCTAAAATCTAAACCTAAAATCTAAACCTAACCCCAAATCTAAACCTTAAGTCTAAACCTAACCCCAAATCTAAACCTAAAATCTAAACCTAACCCCAAATCTAAACCTAACCCCAAATCTAAACCTAAAATCTAAACCTAACCCCAAATTTAAACCTAAAATCTAAACCTAACCCCAAATCTAAACCTAAAATCTAAACCTAACCCCAAATCTAAACCTAACCCCAAATCTAAACCTAAAATCTAAACCTAAACCCAAATCTAAACCTAAAATCTAAACCTAAAATCTAAACCTAACCCCAAATCTAAACCTAAAATCTAAACCTAACCCCAAATCTACACCTAACCCCAAATCTAAACCTAAAATCTAAACCTAACCCCAAATCTAAACCTAAAATCTAAACCTAACTCCAAATCTAAACCTAACCCCAAATCTAAACCTAACCCCAAATCTAAACCTAAAATCTAAACCTAACCCCAAATCTAAACCTTACCCCAAATATAAACCTAAAATCTAAACCTAACCCCAAATCTAAACCTAAAATCTAAACCTAACCCCAAATCTAAACCTAACCCCAAATCTAAACCTAAAATCTAAACCTAACCCCAAATCTACACCTAACCACAAATCTAAACCTAAAATCTAAACCTAACCCCAAATCTAAACCTAAAATCTAAACCTAACCCCAAATCTAAACCTAAAATCTAAACCTAACTCCAAATCTAAACCTAACCCCAAATCTAAACCTAAAATCTAAACCTAACTCCAAATCTAAACCTAACCCCAAATCTAAACCTAAAATCTAAACCTAACCCCAAATCTAAACCTAACCCCATATCTAAACGTAAAATCTAAACCTAACCCCAAATCTAAACCTAAAATCTAAACCTAACCCCAAATCTAAACCTAACCCCAATTCTAAACCTAAAATCTAAACCTAACCCCAAATCTAAACCTTACCCCAAATATAAACCTGAAATCTAAACCTAACCCCAAATCTAAACCTAAAATCTAAACCTAAAATCTAAACCTAACCCCAAATCTAAACCTAAAATCTAAACCTAACCCCAAATCTAAACCTAACCCCAAATCTAAACCTAAAATCTAAACCTAAAATCTAAACCTAAAATCTAAACCTAACCCCAAATCTAAACCTAAAATCTAAACCTAACCCCAAATCTAAACCTAACCCCAAATCTAAACCTAAAATCTAAACCTAACCCCAAATCTAAACCTAAAATCTAAACCTAACCCCAAATCTAAACCTAAAATCTAAACCTAAACCCAAATCTAAACCTAACCCCAAATCTAAACCTAAAATCTAAACCTAACCCCAAATCTAAACCTAACCCCAAATCTAAACCTAAAATCTAAACCTAACCCCAAATCTAAACCTAAAATCTAAACCTAACCCCAAATCTAAACCTAACCCCAAATCTAAACCTAAAATCTAAACCTAACCCCAAATCTAAACCTAACCCCAAATCTAAACCTAAAATCTAAACCTAACCCCAAATCTAAACCTAAAATCTAAACCTAAAATCTAAACCTAACCCCAAATCTAAACCTAAAATCTAAACCTAACCCCAAATCTAAACCTAACCCCATATCTAAACCTAAAATCTAAACCTAACCCCAAATCTAAACCTAAAATCTAAACCTAAAATCTAAACCTAACCCCAAATCTAAACCTAAAATCTAAACCTAATCCCAAATCTAAACCTTACCCCAAATATAAACCTAAAATCTAAACATAACCCCAAATCTAAACCTAAAATCTAAACCTAACCCCAAATCTAAACCTAAAATCTAAACCTAACCCCAAATCTAAACCTAACCCCAAATCTAAACCTAAAATCTAAACCTAACCCCAAATCTAAACCTAAAATCTAAACCTAACCCCAAATCTAAACCTAACCCCAAATCTAAACCTAAAATCTAAACCTAAAATCTAAACCTAACCCCAAATCTAAACCTTAAGTCTAAACCTAACCCCAAATCTACACCTAACCCCAAATCTAAACCTAAAATCTAAACCTAACCCCAAATCTAAACCTAAAATCTAAACCTAACTCCAAATCTAAACCTAACCCCTAATCTAAACCTAAAATCTAAACCTAACCCCAAATCTAAACCTAACCCCAAATCTAAACCTAAAATCTAAACCTAACCCCAAATCTAAACCTTACCCCAAATATAAACCTAAAATCTAAACCTAACCCCAAATCTAAACCTAACCCTAAATCTAAACCTAAAATCTAAACCTAACCCCAAATCTACATCTAACCCCAAATCTAAACCTAAAATCTAAACCTAACCCCAAATCTAAACCTAAAATCTAAACCTAACCCCAAATCTAAACCTAAAATCTAAACCTAACCCCAAATCTAAACCTAACCCCAAATCTAAACCTAAAATCTAAACCTAACTCCAAATCTAAACCTAACCCCAAATCTAAACCTAAAATCTAAACCTAACCCCAAATCTAAACCTAACCCCATATCTAAACGTAAAATCTAAACCTAACCCCAAATCTAAACCTAAAATCTAAACCTAACCCCAAATCTAAACCTAACCCCAAATCTAAACCTAAAATCTAAACCTAACCCCAAATCTAAACCTTACCCCAAATATAAACCTGAAATCTAAACCTAACCCCAAATCTAAACCTAAAATCTAAACCTAAAATCTAAACCTAACCCCAAATCTAAACCTAAAATCTAAACCTAACCCCAAATCTAAACCTAACCCCAAATCTAAACCTAAAATCTAAACCTAACCCCAAATCTAAACCTAAAATCTAAACCTAACCCCAAATCTAAACCTAAAATCTAAACCTAACCCCAAATCTAAACCTAACCCCAAATCTAAACCTAAAATCTAAACCTAACCCCAAATCTAAACCTAACCCCATATCTAAACGTAAAATCTAAACCTAACCCCAAATCTAAACCTAAAATCTAAACCTAACCCCAAATCTAAACCTAACCCCAAATCTAAACCTAAAATCTAAACCTAACCCCAAATCTAAACCTTACCCCAAATATAAACCTAAAATCTAAACCTAACCCCAAATCTAAACCTAAAATCTAAACCTAACCCCAAATCTAAACCTAACCCCAAATCTAAACCTAAAATCTAAACCTAACCCCAAATCTAAACCTAACCCCAAATCTAAACCTAAAATCTAAACCTAACCCCAAATCTAAACCTAAAATCTAAACCTAACCCCAAATCTAAACCTAACCCCAAATCTAAACCTAAAATCTAAACCTAACCCCAAATCTAAACCTAACCCCAAATCTAAACCTAAAATCTAAACCTAACCCCAAATCTAAACCTAAAATCTAAACCTAACCCCAAATCTAAACCTAACCCCAAATCTAAACCTAAAATCTAAACCTAACCCCAAATCTAAACCTAACCCCAAATCTAAACCTAAAATCTAAACCTAACCCCAAATCTAAACCTAAAATCTAAACCTAAAATCTAAACCTAACCCCAAATCTAAACCTAAAATCTAAACCTAACCCCAAATCTAAACCTAACCCCATATCTAAACCTAAAATCTAAACCTAACCCCAAATCTAAACCTAAAATCTAAACCTAAAATCTAAACCTAACCCCAAATCTAAACCTAAAATCTAAACCTAATCCCAAATCTAAACCTTACCCCAAATATAAACCTAAAATCTAAACATAACCCCAAATCTAAACCTAAAATCTAAACCTAACCCCAAATCTAAACCTAAAATCTAAACCTAACCCCAAATCTAAACCTAACCCCAAATCTAAACCTAAAATCTAAACCTAACCCCAAATCTAAACCTAAAATCTAAACCTAACCCCAAATCTAAACCTAACCCCAAATCTAAACCTAACCCCAAATCTAAACCTAAAATCTAAACCTAACCCCAAATCTAAACCTAACCCCAAATCTAAACCTAAAATCTAAACCTAAACCCAAATCTAAACCTAAAATCTAAACCTAAAATCTAAACCTAACCCCAAATCTAAACCTTAAGTCTAAACCTAACCCCAAATCTACACCTAACCCCAAATCTAAACCTAAAATCTAAACCTAACCCCAAATCTAAACCTAAAATCTAAACCTAACTCCAAATCTAAACCTAACCCCAAATCTAAACCTAAAATCTAAACCTAACCCCAAATCTAAACCTAACCCCAAATCTAAACCTAAAATCTAAACCTAACCCCAAATCTAAACCTAACCCCAAATCTAAACCTAAAATCTAAACCTAACCCCAAATCTACACCTAACCCCAAATCTAAACCTAAAATCTAAACCTAACCCCAAATCTAAACCTAAAATCTAAACCTAACCCCAAATCTAAACCTAAAATCTAAACCTAACTCCAAATCTAAACCTAACCCCAAATCTAAACCTAAAATCTAAACCTAACTCCAAATCTAAACCTAACCCCAAATCTAAACCTAAAATCTAAACCTAACCCCAAATCTAAACCTAACCCCATATCTAAACGGAAAATCTAAACCTAACCCCAAATCTAAACCTAAAATCTAAACCTAACCCCAAATCTAAACCTAACCCCAAATCTAAACCTAAAATCTAAACCTAACCCCAAATCTAAACCTTACCCCAAATATAAACCTGAAATCTAAACCTAACCCCAAATCTAAACCTAAAATCTAAACCTAACCCCAAATCTAAACCTAAAATCTAAACCTAACCCCAAATCTAAACCTAACCCCAAATCTAAACCTAAAATCTAAACCTAACCCCAAATCTAAACCTAAAATCTAAACCTAACCCCAAATCTAAACCTAAAATCTAAACCTAACCCCAAATCTAAACCTAACCCCAAATCTAAACCTAAAATCTAAACCTAACCCCAAATCTAAACCTAAAATCTAAACCTAACCCCAAATCTAAACCTAACCCCAAATCTAAACCTAAAATCTAAACCTAACCCCAAATCTAAACCTAAAATCTAAACCTAACCCCAAATCTAAACCTAACCCCAAATCTAAACCTAAAATCTAAACCTAACCCCAAATCTAAACCTAAAATCTAAACCTAAAATCTAAACCTAACCCCAAATCTAAACCTAAAATCTAAACCTAACCCCAAATCTACACCTAACCCCATATCTAAACCTAAAATCTAAACCTAACCCCAAATCTAAACCTAAAATCTAAACCTAATCCCAAATCTAAACCTTACCCCAAATATAAACCTAAAATCTAAACATAACCCCAAATCTAAACCTAAAATCTAAACCTAACCCCAAATCTAAACCTAAAATCTAAACCTAACCCCAAATCTAAACCTAAAATCTAAACCTAAAATCTAAACCTAACCCCAAATCTAAACCTAAAATCTAAACCTAACCCCAAATCTAAACCTAACCCCAAATCTAAACCTAACCCCAAATCTAAACCTAAAATCTAAACCTAACCCCAAATCTAAACCTAACCCCAAATCTAAACCTAAAATCTAAACCTAACCCCAAATCTAAACCTAAAATCTAAACCTAAACCCAAATCTAAACCTAAAATCTAAACCTAAAATCTAAACCTAACCCCAAATCTAAACCTAAAATCTAAACCTAATCCCAAATCTAAACCTAACCCCAAATCTAAACCTAAAATCTAAACCTAACCCCAAATCTAAACTTAAATCTAAACCTAACCCCAAATCTAAACCTAAAATCTAAACCTAACCCCAAATCTAAACCTAACCCCAAATCTAAACCTAAAATCTAAACCTAACCCCAAATCTACACCTAACCCCAAATCTAAACCTAAAATCTAAACCTAACCCCAAATCTAAACCTAAAATCTAAACCTAACCCCAAATCTAAACCTAAAATCTAAACCTAACTCCAAATCTAAACCTAACCCCAAATCTAAACCTAAAATCTAAACCTAACTCCAAATCTAAACCTAACCCCAAATCTAAACCTAAAATCTAAACCTAACCCCAAATCTAAACCTAACCCCATATCTAAACGTAAAATCTAAACCTAACCCCAAATCTAAACCTTACCCCAAATATAAACCTGAAATCTAAACCTAACCCCAAATCTAAACCTAAAATCTAAACCTAAAATCTAAACCTAACCCCAAATCTAAACCTAAAATCTAAACCTAACCCCAAATCTAAACCTAAGCCCAAATCTAAACCTAAAATCTAAACCTAACCTAAAATCTAAACCTAACCCCAAATCTAAACCTAAAATCTAAACCTAACCCCAAATCTAAACCTAAAATCTAAACCTAAAATCTAAACCTAACCCCAAATCTAAACCTAACCCCAAATCTAAACCTAAAATCTAAACCTAACCCCAAATCTACACCTAACCCCAAATCTAAACCTAAAATCTAAACCTAACCCCAAATCTAAACCTAAAATCTAAACCTAACCCCAAATCTAAACCTAAAATCTAAACCTAACTCCAAATCTAAACCTAACCCCAAATCTAAACCTAAAATCTAAACCTAACCCCAAATCTAAACCTAACCCCATATCTAAACCTAAAATCTAAACCTAACCCCAAATCTAAACCTAAAATCTAAACCTAACCCCAAATCTAAACCTAAAATCTAAACCTAACCCCAAATCTAAACCTTACCCCAAATATAAACCTGAAATCTAAACCTAACCCCAAATCTAAACCTAAAATCTAAACCTAACCCCAAATCTAAACCTAACCCCAAATCTAAACCTAAAATCTAAACCTAACCTAAAATCTAAACCTAACCCCAAATCTAAACCTAAAATCTAAACCTAACCCCAAATCTAAACCTAAAATCTAAACCTAACCCCAAATCTAAACCTAACCCCAAATCTAAACCTTAAATCTAAACCTAACCCCAAATCTAAACCTAAAATCTAAACCTAACCCCAAATCTAAACCTAACCCCAAATCTAAACCTAAAATCTAAACCTAACCCCAAATCTAAACCTAACCCCAAATCTAAACCTAAAATCTAAACCTAACCCCAAATCTAAACCTAAAATCTAAACCTAACCCAAATCTAAACCTAACCCCAAATCTAAACCTAAAATCTAAACCTAACCCCAAATCTAAACCTAACCCCAAATCTAAACCTAAAATCTAAACCTAACCCCAAATCTAAACCTAAAATCTAAACCTAAAATCTAAACCTAACCCCAAATCTAAACCTAAAATCTAAACCTAACCCCAAATCTAAACCTAACCCCATATCTAAACCTAAAATCTAAACCTAACCCCAAATCTAAACCTAAAATCTAAACCTAACCCCAAATCTAATCCTAACCCCAAATCTAAACCTAAAATCTAAACCTAATCCCAAATCTAAACCTTACCCCAAATATAAACCTAAAATCTAAACATAACCCCAAATCTAAACCTAAAATCTAAACCTAACCCCAAATCTAAACCTAAAATCTAAACCTAACCCCAAATCTAAACCTAAAATCTAAACCTAAAATCTAAACCTAACCCCAAATCTAAACCTAAAATCTAAACCTAACCCCAAATCTAAACCTAACCCCAAATCTAAACCTAACCCCAAATCTAAACCTAAAATCTAAACCTAACCCCAAATCTAAACCTAACCCCAAATCTAAACCTAAAATCTAAACCTAAACCCAAATCTAAACCTAAAATCTAAACCTAAAATCTAAACCTAACCCCAAATCTAAACCTTAAGTCTAAACCTAACCCCAAATCTAAACCTAAAATCTAAACCTAACCCCAAATCTAAACCTAACCCCAAATCTAAACCTAAAATCTAAACCTAACCCCAAATTTAAACCTAAAATCTAAACCTAACCCCAAATCTAAACCTAAAATCTAAACCTAACCCAAATCTAAACCTTACCCCAAATATAAACCTAAAATCTAAACCTAACCCCAAATCTAAACCTAAAATCTAAACCTAACCCAAATCTAAACCTAACCCCAAAATCTAAACCTAAAATCTAAACCTAACCCCAAATATACACCTAACCCAAAATCTAAACCTAAAATCTAAACCTAACCCCAAATCTAAACCTAAAATCTAAACCTAACCCCAAATCTAAACCTAAAATCTAAACCTAACTCCAAATCTAAACCTAACCCCAAATCTAAACCTAAAATCTAAACCAAACTCCAAATCTAAACCTAACCCCAAATCTAAACCTAAAATCTAAACCTAACCCCAAATCTAAACCTAACCCCATATCTAAACGTACAATCTAAACCTAACCCCAAATCTAAACCTAAAATCTAAACCTAACCCAAATCTAAACCTAACCCCAAATCTAAACCTAAAATCTAAACCTAACCCCAAATCTAAACCTTACCCCAAATATAAACCTGAAATCTAAACCTAACCCAAATCTAAACCTAAAATCTAAACCTAAAATCTAAACCTAACCCCAAATCTAAACCTAAAATCTAAACCTAACCCCAAATCTAAACCTAACCCCAAATCTAAACCTAAAATCTAAACCTACCCCAAATCTAAACCTAAAATCTAAACCTAACCCCAAATCTAAACCTAAAATCTAAACCTAACCCCAAATCTAAACCTAACCCCAAATCTAAACCTAAAATCTAAACCTAACCCCAAATCTAAACCTAACCCCATATCTAAACGTAAAACTAAACCTAACCCCAAATCTAAACCTAAAATCTAAACCAAACCCCAAATCTAAACCTAACCCCAAATCTAAACCTAAAATCTAAACCTAACCCCAAATCTAAACCTTACCCCAAATATAAACCTGAAATCTAAACCTAACCCCAAATCTAAACCTAAAATCTAAACCTAAAATCTAAACCTAAAACCAAATCTAAACCTAAAATCTAAACCTAACCCCAAATCTAAACCTAACCCCAAATCTAAACCTAAAATCTAAACCTAACCCCAAATCTAAACCTAAAATCTAAACCTAACCCCAAATCAAACCTAAAATCTAAACCTAACCCCAAATCTAAACCTAACCCCAAATCTAAACCTAAAATCTAAACCTAACCCCAAATCTAAACCTAACCCCAAATCTAAACCTAAAATCTAAACCTAACCCCAAATCTAAACCTAAAATCTAAACCTAACCCCAAATCTAAACCTAACCCCAAATCTAAACCTAAAATCTAAACCTAACCCCAAATCTAAACCTAACCCCAAATCTAAACCTAAAATCTAAACCTAACCCCAAATCTAAACCTAAAATCTAAACCTAACCCCAAATCTAAACCTAACCCCAAATCTAAACCTAAAATCTAAACCTAACCCCAAATCTAAACCTAACCCCAAATCTAAACCTAAAATCTAAACCTAACCCCAAATCTAAACCTAAAATCTAAACCTAAAATCTAAACCTAACCCCAAATCTAAACCTAAAATCTAAACCTAACCCCAAATCTAAACCTAACCCCATATCTAAACGTAAAATCTAAACCTAACCCCAAATCTAAACCTAAAATCTAAACCTAAAATCTAAACCTAACCCCAAATCTAAACCTAAAATCTAAACCTAATCCCAAATCTAAACCTTACCCCAAATATAAACCTAAAATCTAAACATAACCCCAAATCTAAACCTAAAATCTAAACCTAACCCCAAATCTAAACCTAAAATCTAAACCTAACCCCAAATCTAAACCTAACCCCAAATCTAAACCTAAAATCTAAACCTAACCCCAAATCTAAACCTAAAATCTAAACCTAACCCCAAATCTAAACCTAACCCCAAATCTAAACCTAAAATCTAAACCTAACCCCAAATCTAAACCTAACCCCAAATCTAAACCTAAAATCTAAACCTAAACCCAAATCTAAACCTAAAATCTAAACCTAAAATCTAAACCTAACCCCAAATCTAAACCTTAAGTCTAAACCTAACCCCAAATCTACACCTAACCCCAAATCTAAACCTAAAATCTAAACCTAACCCCAAATCTAAACCTAAAATCTAAACCTAACTCCAAATCTAAACCTAACCCCAAATCTAAACCTAAAATCTAAACCTAACCCCAAATCTAAACCTAACCCCAAATCTAAACCTAAAATCTAAACCTAACCCCAAATCTAAACCTAACCCCAAATCTAAACCTAAAATCTAAACCTAACCCCAAATCTACACCTAACCCCAAATCTAAACCTAAAATCTAAACCTAACCCCAAATCTAAACCTAAAATCTAAACCTAACCCCAAATCTAAACCTAAAATCTAAACCTAACTCCAAATCTAAACCTAACCCCAAATCTAAACCTAAAATCTAAACCAAACTCCAAATCTAAACCTAACCCCAAATCTAAACCTAAAATCTAAACCTAACCCCAAATCTAAACCTAACCCCATATCTAAACGTACAATCTAAACCTAACCCCAAATCTAAACCTAAAATCTAAACCTAACCCCAAATCTAAACCTAACCCCAAATCTAAACCTAAAATCTAAACCTAACCCCAAATCTAAACCTTACCCCAAATATAAACCTGAAATCTAAACCTAACCCCAAATCTAAACCTAAAATCTAAACCTAAAATCTAAACCTAACCCCAAATCTAAACCTAAAATCTAAACCTAACCCCAAATCTAAACCTAACCCCAAATCTAAACCTAAAATCTAAACCTAACCCCAAATCTAAACCTAAAATCTAAACCTAACCCCAAATCTAAACCTAAAATCTAAACCTAACCCCAAATCTAAACCTAACCCCAAATCTAAACCTAAAATCTAAACCTAACCCCAAATCTAAACCTAACCCCATATCTAAACGTAAAATCTAAACCTAACCCCAAATCTAAACCTAAAATCTAAACCTAACCCCAAATCTAAACCTAACCCCAAATCTAAACCTAAAATCTAAACCTAACCCCAAATCTAAACCTTACCCCAAATATAAACCTGAAATCTAAACCTAACCCCAAATCTAAACCTAAAATCTAAACCTAAAATCTAAACCTAAAACCAAATCTAAACCTAAAATCTAAACCTAACCCCAAATCTAAACCTAACCCCAAATCTAAACCTAAAATCTAAACCTAACCCCAAATCTAAACCTAAAATCTAAACCTAACCCCAAATCTAAACCTAAAATCTAAACCTAACCCCAAATCTAAACCTAACCCCAAATCTAAACCTAAAATCTAAACCTAACCCCAAATCTAAACCTAACCCCAAATCTAAACCTAAAATCTAAACCTAACCCCAAATCTAAACCTAAAATCTAAACCTAACCCCAAATCTAAACCTAACCCCAAATCTAAACCTAAAATCTAAACCTAACCCCAAATCTAAACCTAAAATCTAAACCTAACCCCAAATCTAAACCTAAAATCTAAACCTAACCCCAAATCTAAACCTAACCCCAAATCTAAACCTAAAATCTAAACCTAACCCCAAATCTAAACCTAACCCCAAATCTAAACCTAAAATCTAAACCTAACCCCAAATCTAAACCTAAAATCTAAACCTAAAATCTAAACCTAACCCCAAATCTAAACCTAAAATCTAAACCTAACCCCAAATCTAAACCTAACCCCATATCTAAACCTAAAATCTAAACCTAACCCCAAATCTAAACCTAAAATCTAAACCTAAAATCTAAACCTAACCCCAAATCTAAACCTAAAATCTAAACCTAATCCCAAATCTAAACCTTACCCCAAATATAAACCTAAAATCTAAACATAACCCCAAATCTAAACCTAATATCTAAACCTAACCCCAAATCTAAACCTAAAATCTAAACCTAACCCCAAATCTAAACCTAACCCCAAATCTAAACCTAAAATCTAAACCTAACCCCAAATCTAAACCTAAAATCTAAACCTAACCCCAAATCTAAACCTAACCCCAAATCTAAACCTAAAATCTAAACCTAACCCCAAATCTAAACCTAACCCCAAATCTAAACCTAAAATCTAAACCTAAACCCAAATCTAAACCTAAAATCTAAACCTAAAATCTAAACCTAACCCCAAATCTAAACCTTAAGTCTAAACCTAACCCCAAATCTACACCTAACCCCAAATCTAAACCTAAAATCTAAACCTAACCCCAAATCTAAACCTAAAATCTAAACCTAACTCCAAATCTAAACCTAACCCCAAATCTAAACCTAAAATCTAAACCTAACCCCAAATCTAAACCTAACCCCAAATCTAAACCTAAAATCTAAACCTAACCCCAAATCTAAACCTAACCCCAAATCTAAACCTAAAATCTAAACCTAACCCCAAATCTACACCTAACCCCAAATCTAAACCTAAAATCTAAACCTAACCCCAAATCTAAACCTAAAATCTAAACCTAACCCCAAATCTAAACCTAAAATCTAAACCTAACTCCAAATCTAAACCTAACCCCAAATCTAAACCTAAAATCTAAACCTAACTCCAAATCTAAACCTAACCCCAAATCTAAACCTAAAATCTAAACCTAACCCCAAATCTAAACCTAACCCCATATCTAAACGTAAAATCTAAACCTAACCCCAAATCTAAACCTAAAATCTAAACCTAACCCCAAATCTAAACCTAACCCCAAATCTAAACCTAAAATCTAAACCTAACCCCAAATCTAAACCTTACCCCAAATATAAACCTGAAATCTAAACCTAACCCCAAATCTAAACCTAAAATCTAAACCTAACCCCAAATCTAAACCTAAAATCTAAACCTAACCCCAAATCTAAACCTAACCCCAAATCTAAACCTAAAATCTAAACCTAACCCCAAATCTAAACCTAAAATCTAAACCTAACCCCAAATCTAAACCTAAAATCTAAACCTAACCCCAAATCTAAACCTAACCCCAAATCTAAACCTAAAATCTAAACCTAACCCCAAATCTAAACCTAAAATCTAAACCTAACCCCAAATCTAAACCTAACCCCAAATCTAAACCTAAAATCTAAACCTAACCCCAAATCTAAACCTAAAATCTAAACCTAACCCCAAATCTAAACCTAACCCCAAATCTAAACCTAAAATCTAAACCTAACCCCAAATCTAAACCTAAAATCTAAACCTAAAATCTAAACCTAACCCCAAATCTAAACCTAAAATCTAAACCTAACCCCAAATCTACACCTAACCCCATATCTAAACCTAAAATCTAAACCTAACCCCAAATCTAAACCTAAAATCTAAACCTAACCCCAAATCTAATCCTAACCCCAAATCTAAACCTAAAATCTAAACCTAAACCCAAATCTAAACCTTACCCCAAATATAAACCTAAAATCTAAACATAACCCCAAATCTAAACCTAAAATCTAAACCTAACCCCAAATCTAAACCTAAAATCTAAACCTAACCCCAAATCTAAACCTAAAATCTAAACCTAAAATCTAAACCTAACCCCAAATCTAAACCTAAAATCTAAACCTAACCCCAAATCTAAACCTAACCCCAAATCTAAACCTAAAATCTAAACCTAACCCCAAATCTAAACCTAACCCCAAATCTAAACCTAAAATCTAAACCTAACCCCAAATCTAAACCTAAAATCTAAACCTAAACCCAAATCTAAACCTAAAATCTAAACCTAAAATCTAAACCTAACCCCAAATCTAAACCTAAAATCTAAACCTAATCCCAAATCTAAACCTAACCCCAAATCTAAACCTAAAATCTAAACCTAACCCCAAATCTAAACCTTAAATCTAAACCTAACCCCAAATCTAAACCTAAAATCTAAACCTAACCCCAAATCTAAACCTAACCCCAAATCTAAACCTAAAATCTAAACCTAACCCCAAATCTACACCTAACCCCAAATCTAAACCTAAAATCTAAACCTAACCCCAAATCTAAACCTAAAATCTAAACCTAACCCCAAATCTAAACCTAAAATCTAAACCTAACTCCAAATCTAAACCTAACCCCAAATCTAAACCTAAAATCTAAACCTAACTCCAAATCTAAACCTAACCCCAAATCTAAACCTAAAATCTAAACCTAACCCCAAATCTAAACCTAACCCCATATCTAAACGTAAAATCTAAACCTAACCCCAAATCTAAACCTTACCCCAAATATAAACCTGAAATCTAAACCTAACCCCAAATCTAAACCTAAAATCTAAACCTAAAATCTAAACCTAACCCCAAATCTAAACCTAAAATCTAAACCTAACCCCAAATCTAAACCTAAGCCCAAATCTAAACCTAAAATCTAAACCTAACCTAAAATCTAAACCTAACCCCAAATCTAAACCTAAAATCTAAACCTAACCCCAAATCTAAACCTAAAATCTAAACCTAAAATCTAAACCTAACCCCAAATCTAAACCTAACCCCAAATCTAAACCTAAAATCTAAACCTAACCCCAAATCTACACCTAACCCCAAATCTAAACCTAAAATCTAAACCTAACCCCAAATCTAAACCTAAAATCTAAACCTAACCCCAAATCTAAACCTAAAATCTAAACCTAACTCCAAATCTAAACCTAACCCCAAATCTAAACCTAAAATCTAAACCTAACCCCAAATCTAAACCTAACCCCATATCTAAACCTAAAATCTAAACCTAACCCCAAATCTAAACCTAAAATCTAAACCTAACCCCAAATCTAAACCTTACCCCAAATATAAACCTGAAATCTAAACCTAACCCCAAATCTAAACCTAAAATCTAAACCTAACCCCAAATCTAAACCTAACCCCAAATCTAAACCTAAAATCTAAACCTAACCTAAAATCTAAACCTAACCCCAAATCTAAACCTAAAATCTAAACCTAACCCCAAATCTAAACCTAAAATCTAAACCTAACCCCAAATCTAAACCTAACCCCAAATCTAAACCTAAAATCTAAACCTAACCCCAAATCTAAACCTAAAATCTAAACCTAACCCCAAATCTAAACCTAACCCCAAATCTAAACCTAAAATCTAAACCTAACCCCAAATCTAAACCTAACCCCAAATCTAAACCTAAAATCTAAACCTAACCCCAAATCTAAACCTAAAATCTAAACCTAACCCCAAATCTAAACCTAACCCCAAATCTAAACCTAAAATCTAAACCTAACCCCAAATCTAAACCTAACCCCAAATCTAAACCTAAAATCTAAACCTAACCCCAAATCTAAACCTAACCCCAAATCTAAACCTAAAATCTAAACCTAACCCCAAATCTAATCCTAACCCCAAATCTAAACCTAAAATCTAAACCTAATCCCAAATCTAAACCTTACCCCAAATATAAACCTAAAATCTAAACATAACCCCAAATCTAAACCTAAAATCTAAACCTAACCCCAAATCTAAACCTAAAATCTAAACCTAACCCCAAATCTAAACCTAAAATCTAAACCTAAAATCTAAACCTAACCCCAAATCTAAACCTAAAATCTAAACCTAACCCCAAATCTAAACCTAACCCCAAATCTAAACCTAACCCCAAATCTAAACCTAAAATCTAAACCTAACCCCAAATCTAAACCTAACCCCAAATCTAAACCTAAAATCTAAACCTAAACCCAAATCTAAACCTAAAATCTAAACCTAAAATCTAAACCTAACCCCAAATCTAAACCTTAAGTCTAAACCTAACCCCAAATCTAAACCTAAAATCTAAACCTAACCCCAAATCTAAACCTAACCCCAAATCTAAACCTAAAATCTAAACCTAACCCCAAATTTAAACCTAAAATCTAAACCTAACCCCAAATCTAAACCTAAAATCTAAACCTAACCCCAAATCTAAACCTAACCACAAATCTAAACCTAAAATCTAAACCTAAACCCAAATCTAAACCTAAAATCTAAACCTAAAATCTAAACCTAACCCCAAATCTAAACCTAAAATCTAAACCTAACCCCAAATCTAAACCTAAAATCTAAACCTAACTCCAAATCTAAACCTAACCCCAAATCTAAACCTAACCCCAAATCTAAACCTAAAATCTAAACCTAACCCCAAATCTAAACCTTACCCCAAATATAAACCTAAAATCTAAACCTAACCCCAAATCTAAACCTAAAATCTAAACCTAACCCCAAATCTAAACCTAACCCCAAATCTAAACCTAAAATCTAAACCTAACCCCAAATCTACACCTAACCCCAAATCTAAACCTAAAATCTAAACCTAACCCCAAATCTAAACCTAAAATCTAAACCTAACCCCAAATCTAAACCTAAAATCTAAACCTAACTCCAAATCTAAACCTAACCCCAAAGCTAAACCTAAAATCTAAACCTAAAATCTAAACCTAACCCCAAATCTAAACCTAAAATCTAAACCTAACCCCAAATCTACACCTAACCCCATATCTAAACCTAAAATCTAAACCTAACCCCAAATCTAAACCTAAAATCTAAACCTAACCCCAAATCTAATCCTAACCCCAAATCTAAACCTAAAATCTAAACCTAATCCCAAATCTAAACCTTACCCCAAATATAAACCTAAAATCTAAACATAACCCCAAATCTAAACCTAAAATCTAAACCTAACCCCAAATCTAAACCTAAAATCTAAACCTAACCCCAAATCTAAACCTAAAATCTAAACCTAAAATCTAAACCTAACCCCAAATCTAAACCTAAAATCTAAACCTAACCCCAAATCTAAACCTAACCCCAAATCTAAACCTAACCCCAAATCTAAACCTAAAATCTAAACCTAACCCCAAATCTAAACCTAACCCCAAATCTAAACCTAAAATCTAAACCTAACCCCAAATCTAAACCTAAAATCTAAACCTAAACCCAAATCTAAACCTAAAATCTAAACCTAAAATCTAAACCTAACCCCAAATCTAAACCTAAAATCTAAACCTAACCCCAAATCTAAACCTAACCCCAAATCTAAACCTAAAATCTAAACCTAACCCCAAATCTAAACCTTAAGTCTAAACCTAACCCCAAATCTAAACCTAAAATCTAAACCTAACCCCAAATCTAAACCTAACCCCAAATCTAAACCTAAAATCTAAACCTAACCCCAAATCTACACCTAACCCCAAATCTAAACCTAAAATCTAAACCTAACCCCAAATCTAAACCTAAAATCTAAACCTAACCCCAAATCTAAACCTAAAATCTAAACCTAACTCCAAATCTAAACCTAACCCCAAATCTAAACCTAAAATCTAAACCTAACTCCAAATCTAAACCTAACCCCAAATCTAAACCTAAAATCTAAACCTAACCCCAAATCTAAACCTAACCCCATATCTAAACGTAAAATCTAAACCTAACCCCAAATCTAAACCTAAAATCTAAACCTAACCCCAAATCTAAACCTTACCCCAAATATAAACCTGAAATCTAAACCTAACCCCAAATCTAAACCTAAAATCTAAACCTAAAATCTAAGCCTAACCCCAAATCTAAACCTAAAATCTAAACCTAACCCCAAATCTAAACCTAAGCCCAAATCTAAACCTAAAATCTAAACCTAACCTAAAATCTAAACCTAACCCCAAATCTAAACCTAAAATCTAAACCTAACCCCAAATCTAAACCTAAAATCTAAACCTAAAATCTAAAGCTAACCCCAAATCTAAACCTAACCCCAAATCTAAACCTAAAATCTAAACCTAACCCCAAATCTACACCTAACCCCAAATCTAAACCTAAAATCTAAACCTAACCCCAAATCTAAACCTAAAATCTAAACCTAACCCCAAATCTAAACCTAAAATCTAAACCTAACTCCAAATCTAAACCTAACCCCAAATCTAAACCTAAAATCTAAACCTAACCCCAAATCTAAACCTAACCCCATATCTAAACCTAAAATCTAAACCTAACCCCAAATCTAAACCTAAAATCTAAACCTAACCCCAAATCTAAACCTAAAATCTAAACCTAAACCCAAATCTAAACCTTACCCCAAATATAAACCTGAAATCTAAAACTAACCCCAAATCTACACCTAAAATCTAAACCTAACCCCAAATCTAAACCTAACCCCAAATCTAAACCTAAAATCTAAACCTAACCTAAAATCTAAACCTAACCCCAAATCTAAACCTAAAATCTAAACCTAACCCCAAATCTAAACCTAAAATCTAAACCTAACCCCAAATCTAAACCTAAAATCTAAACCTTAAATCTAAACCTAACCCCAAATCTAAACCTAAAATCTAAACCTAACCCCAAATCTAAACCTAACCCCAAATCTAAACCTAAAATCTAAACCTAACCCCAAATCTAAACCTAACCCCAAATCTAAACCTAAAATCTAAACCTAACCCCAAATCTAAACCTAAAATCTAAACCTAACCCCAAATCTAAACCTAACCCCAAATCTAAACCTAAAATCTAAACCTAACCCCAAATCTAAACCTAAAATCTAAACCTAACCCCAAATCTAAACCTAAAATCTAAACCTAAACCCAAATCTAAACCTTACCCCAAATATAAACCTGAAATCTAAACCTAACACCAAATCTACACCTAAAATCTAAACCTAACCCCAAATCTAAACCTAACCCCAAATCTAAACCTAAAATCTAAACCTAACCTAAAATCTAAACCTAACCCCAAATCTAAACCTAAAATCTAAACCTAACCCCAAATCTAAACCTAAAATCTAAACCTAACCCCAAATCTAAACCTAACCCCAAATCTAAACCTTAAATCTAAACCTAACCCCAAATCTAAACCTAAAATCTAAACCTAACCCCAAATCTAAACCTAACCCCAAATCTAAACCTAAAATCTAAACCTAACCCCAAATCTAAACCTAACCCCAAATCTAAACCTAAAATCTAAACCTAACCCCAAATCTAAACCTAAAATCTAAACCTAACCCCAAATCTAAACCTAACCCCAAATCTAAACCTAAAATCTAAACCTAACCCCAAATCTAAACCTAACCCCAAATCTAAACCTAAAATCTAAACCTAACCCCAAATCTAAACCTAAAATCTAAACCTAAAATCTAAACCTAACCCCAAATCTAAACCTAAAATCTAAACCTAACCCCAAATCTAAACCTAACCCCAAATCTAAACCTAAAATCTAAACCTAACCCCAAATCTAAACCTAAAATCTAAACCTAACCCCAAATCTAATCCTAACCCCAAATCTAAACCTAAAATCTAAACCTAATCCAAAATCTAAACCTTACCCCAAATATAAACCTAAAGTCTAAACCTAACCCCAAATCTAAACCTAAAATCTAAACCTAACCCCAAATCTAAACCTAAAATCTAAACATAACCCCAAATCTAAACCTAAAATCTAAACCTAACCCCAAATCTAAACATAAAATCTAAACCTAACCCCAAATCTAAACCTAAAATCTAAACCTAAAATCTAAACCTAACCCCAAATCTAAACCTAAAATCTAAACCTAACCCCAAATCTAAACCTAACCCCAAATCTAAACCTAACCCCAAATCTAAACCTAAAATCTAAACCTAACCCCAAATCTAAACCTAACCCCAAATCTAAACCTAAAATCTAAACCTAAACCCAAATCTAAACCTAAAATCTAAACCTAAAATCTAAACCTAACCCCAAATCTAAACCTTAAGTCTAAACCTAACCCCAAATCTAAACCTAAAATCTAAACCTAACCCCAAATCTAAACCTAACCCCAAATCTAAACCTAAAATCTAAACCTAACCCCAAATTTAAACCTAAAATCTAAACCTAACCCCAAATCTAAACCTAAAATCTAAACCTAACCCCAAATCTAAACCTAACCACAAATCTAAACCTAAAATCTAAACCTAAACCCAAATCTAAACCTAAAATCTAAACCTAAAATCTAAACCTAACCCCAAATCTAAACCTAAAATCTAAACCTAACCCCAAATCTACACCTAACCCCAAATCTAAACCTAAAATCTAAACCTAACCCCAAATCTAAACCTAAAATCTAAACCTAACTCCAAATCTAAACCTAACCCCAAATCTAAACCTAACCCCAAATCTAAACCTAAAATCTAAACCTAACCCCAAATCTAAACCTTACCCCAAATATAAACCTAAAATCTAAACCTAACCCCAAATCTAAACCTAAAATCTAAACCTAACCCCAAATCTAAACCTTACCCCAAATATAAACCTAAAATCTAAACCTAACCCCAAATCTAAACCTAAAATCTAAACCTAACCCCAAATCTAAACCTAACCCCAAATCTAAACCTAAAATCTAAACCTAACCCCAAATCTACACCTAACCCCAAATCTAAACCTAAAATCTAAACCTAACCCCAAATCTAAACCTAAAATCTAAACCTAACCCCAAATCTAAACCTAAAATCTAAACCTAACTCCAAATCTAAACCTAACCCCAAAGCTAAACCTAAAATCTAAACCTAAAATCTAAACCTAACCCCAAATCTAAACCTAAAATCTAAACCTAACCCCAAATCTAAACCTAACCCCATATCTAAACCTAAAATCTAAACCTAACCCCAAATCTAAACCTAAAATCTAAACCTAACCCCAAATCTAATCCTAACCCCAAATCTAAACCTAAAATCTAAACCTAATCCCAAATCTAAACCTTACCCCAAATATAAACCTAAAATCTAAACATAACCCCAAATCTAAACCTAAAATCTAAACCTAACCCCAAATCTAAACCTAAAATCTAAACCTAACCCCAAATCTAAACCTAAAATCTAAACCTAAAATCTAAACCTAACCCCAAATCTAAACCTAAAATCTAAACCTAACCCCAAATCTAAACCTAACCCCAAATCTAAACCTAAAATCTAAACCTAACCCCAAATCTAAACCTAACCCCAAATCTAAACCTAAAATCTAAACCTAACCCCAAATCTAAACCTAAAATCTAAACCTAACCCCAAATCTAAACCTTACCCCAAATATAAACCTAAAATCTAAACCTAACCCCAAATCTAAACCTAAAATCTAAACCTAACCCCAAATCTAAACCTAACCCCAAATCTAAACCTAAAATCTAAACCTAACCCCAAATCTAAACCTAACCCCAAATCTAAACCTAAAATCTAAACCTAACCCCAAATCTACACCTAACCCCAAATCTAAACCTAAAATCTAAACCTAACCCCAAATCTAAACCTAAAATCTAAACCTAACTCCAAATCTAAACCTAACCCCAAAGCTAAACCTAAAATCTAAACCTAAAATCCAAACCTAACCCCAAATCTAAACCTAAAATCTAAACCTAACCCCAAATCTACACCTAACCCCATATCTAAACCTAAAATCTAAACCTAACCCCAAATCTAAACCTAAAATCTAAACCTAACCCCAAATCTAATCCTAACCCCAAATCTAAACCTAAAATCTAAACCTAATCCCAAATCTAAACCTTACCCCAAATATAAACCTAAAATCTAAACATAACCCCAAATCTAAACCTAAAATCTAAACCTAACCCCAAATCTAAACCTAAAATCTAAACCTAACCCCAAATCTAAACCTAAAATCTAAACCTAAAATCTAAACCTAACCCCAAATCTAAACCTAAAATCTAAACCTAACCCCAAATCTAAACCTAACCCCAAATCTAAACCTAACCCCAAATCTAAACCTAAAATCTAAACCTAACCCCAAATCTAAACCTAACCCCAAATCTAAACCTAAAATCTAAACCTAACCCCAAATCTAAACCTAAAATCTAAACCTAAACCCAAATCTAAACCTAAAATCTAAACCTAAAATCTAAACCTAACCCCAAATCTAAACCTAAAATCTAAACCTAACCCCAAATCTAAACCTAACCCCAAATCTAAACCTAAAATCTAAACCTAACCCCAAATCTAAACCTTAAATCTAAACCTAACCCCAAATCTAAACCTAAAATCTAAACCTAACCCCAAATCTAAACCTAACCCCAAATCTAAACCTAAAATCTAAACCTAACCCCAAATCTACACCTAACCCCAAATCTAAACCTAAAATCTAAACCTAACCCCAAATCTAAACCTAAAATCTAAACCTAACCCCAAATCTAAACCTAAAATCTAAACCTAACTCCAAATCTAAACCTAACCCCAAATCTAAACCTAAAATCTAAACCTAACTCCAAATCTAAACCTAACCCCAAATCTAAACCTAAAATCTAAACCTAACCCCAAATCTAAACCTAACCCCATATCTAAACGTAAAATCTAAACCTAACCCCAAATCTAAACCTAAAATCTAAACCTAAAATCTAAACCTAACCCCAAATCTAAACCTAAAATCTAAACCTAACCCCAAATCTAAACCTAAGCCCAAATCTAAACCTAAAATCTAAACCTAACCTAAAATCTAAACCTAACCCCAAATCTAAACCTAAAATCTAAACCTAACCCCAAATCTAAACCTAAAATCTAAACCTAAAATCTAAACCTAACCCCAAATCTAAACCTAACCCCAAATCTAAACCTAAAATCTAAACCTAACCCCAAATCTACACCTAACCCCAAATCTAAACCTAAAATCTAAACCTAACCCCAAATCTAAACCTAAAATCTAAACCTAACCCCAAATCTAAACCTAAAATCTAAACCTAACTCCAAATCTAAACCTAACCCCAAATCTAAACCTAAAATCTAAACCTAACCCCAAATCTAAACCTAACCCCATATCTAAACCTAAAATCTAAACCTAACCCCAAATCTAAACCTAAAATCTAAACCTAACCCCAAATCTAAACCTAAAATCTAAACCTAAACCCAAATCTAAACCTTACCCCAAATCTAAACCTAACCCCAAATCTAAACCTAACCCCAAATCTAAACCTAAAATCTAAACCTAACCCCAAATCTAAACCTAAAATCTAAACCTAACCCCAAATCTAAACCTAACCCCAAATCTAAACCTAAAATCTAAACCTAACCCCAAATCTAAACCTTAAATCTAAACCTAACCCCAAATCTAAACCTAAAATCTAAACCTAACCCCAAATCTAAACCTAACCCCAAATCTAAACCTAAAATCTAAACCTAACCCCAAATCTACACCTAACCCCAAATCTAAACCTAAAATCTAAACCTAACCCCAAATCTAAACCTTAAATCTAAACCTAACCCCAAATCTAAACCTAAAATCTAAACCTAACCCCAAATCTAAACCTAACCCCAAATCTAAACCTAAAATCTAAACCTAACCCCAAATCTACACCTAACCCCAAATCTAAACCTAAAATCTAAACCTAACCCCAAATCTAAACCTAAAATCTAAACCTAACCCCAAATCTAAACCTAAAATCTAAACCTAACTCCAAATCTAAACCTAACCCCAAATCTAAACCTAAAATCTAAACCTAACTCCAAATCTAAACCTAACCCCAAATCTAAACCTAAAATCTAAACCTAACCCCAAATCTAAACCTAACCCCATATCTAAACGTAAAATCTAAACCTAACCCCAAATCTAAACCTAAAATCTAAACCTAACCCCAAATCTAAACCTTACCCCAAATATAAACCTGAAATCTAAACCTAACCCCAAATCTAAACCTAAAATCTAAACCTAAAATCTAAACCTAACCCCAAATCTAAACCTAAAATCTAAACCTAACCCCAAATCTAAACCTAAGCCCAAATCTAAACCTAAAATCTAAACCTAACCTAAAATCTAAACCTAACCCCAAATCTAAACCTAAAATCTAAACCTAACCCCAAATCTAAACCTAAAATCTAAACCTAAAATCTAAACCTAACCCCAAATCTAAACCTAACCCCAAATCTAAACCTAAAATCTAAACCTAACCCCAAATCTACACCTAACCCCAAATCTAAACCTAAAATCTAAACCTAACCCCAAATCTAAACCTAAAATCTAAACCTAACCCCAAATCTAAACCTAAAATCTAAACCTAACTCCAAATCTAAACCTAACCCCAAATCTAAACCTAAAATCTAAACCTAACCCCAAATCTAAACCTAACCCCATATCTAAACCTAAAATCTAAACCTAACCCCAAATCTAAACCTAAAATCTAAACCTAACCCCAAATCTAAACCTAAAATCTAAACCTAAACCCAAATCTAAACCTTACCCCAAATATAAACCTGAAATCTAAAACTAACCCCAAATCTACACCTAAAATCTAAACCTAACCCCAAATCTAAACCTAACCCCAAATCTAAACCTAAAATCTAAACCTAACCTAAAATCTAAACCTAACCCCAAATCTAAACCTAAAATCTAAACCTAACCCCAAATCTAAACCTAAAATCTAAACCTAACTCCAAATCTAAACCAAACCCCAAATCTAAACCTAACCCCAAATCTAAACCTAAAATCTAAACCTAACCCCAAATCTAAACCTTACCCCAAATATAAACCTAAAATCTAAACCTAACCCCAAATCTAAACCTAAAATCTAAACCTAACCCCAAATCTAAACCTAACCCCAAATCTAAACCTAAAATCTAAACCTAACCCCAAATCTACACCTAACCCCAAATCTAAACCTAAAATCTAAACCTAACCCCAAATCTAAACCTAAAATCTAAACCTAACCCCAAATCTAAACCTAAAATCTAAACCTAACTCCAAATCTAAACCTAACCCCAAAGCTAAACCTAAAATCTAAACCTAAAATCTAAACCTAACCCCAAATCTAAACCTAAAATCTAAACCTAACCCCAAATCTACACCTAACCCCATATCTAAACCTAAAATCTAAACCTAACCCCAAATCTAAACCTAAAATCTAAACCTAACCCCAAATCTAATCCTAACCCCAAATCTAAACCTAAAATCTAAACCTAACCCCAAATCTACACCTTACCCCAAATATAAACCTAAAATCTAAACATAACCCCAAATCTAAACCTAAAATCTAAACCTAACCCCAAATCTAAACCTAAAATCTAAACCTAAAATCTAAACCTAACCCCAAATCTAAACCTAAAATCTAAACCTAACCCCAAATCTAAACCTAACCCCAAATCTAAACCTAACCCCAAATCTAAACCTAAAATCTAAACCTAAAATCTAAACCTAACCCCAAATCTAAACCTAAAATCTAAACCTAACCCCAAATCTAAACCTAAAATCTAAACCTAAACCCAAATCTAAACCTAAAATCTAAACCTAAAATCTAAACCTAACCCCAAATCTAAACCTAAAATCTAAACCTAACCCCAAATCTAAACCTAACCCCAAATCTAAACCTAAAATCTAAACCTAACCCCAAATCTAAACCTTAAATCTAAACCTAACCCCAAATCTAAACCTAAAATCTAAACCTAACCCCAAATCTAAACCTAACCCCAAATCTAAACCTAAAATCTAAACCTAACCCCAAATCTACACCTAACCCCAAATCTAAACCTAAAATCTAAACCTAACCCCAAATCTAAACCTAAAATCTAAACCTAACCCCAAATCTAAACCTAAAATCTAAACCTAACTCCAAATCTAAACCTAACCCCAAATCTAAACCTAAAATCTAAACCTAACTCCAAATCTAAACCTAACCCCAAATCTAAACCTAAAATCTAAACCTAACCCCAAATCTAAACCTAACCCCATATCTAAACGTAAAATCTAAACCTAACCCCAAATCTAAACCTAAAATCTAAACCTAACCCCAAATCTATACCTTACCCCAAATATAAACCTGAAATCTAAACCTAACCCCAAATCTAAACCTAAAATCTAAACCTAAAATCTAAACCTAACCCCAAATCTAAACCTAAAATCTAAACCTAACCCCAAATCTAAACCTAAGCCCAAATCTAAACCTAAAATCTAAACCTAACCTAAAATCTAAACCTAACCCCAAATCTAAACCTAAAATCTAAACCTAACCCCAAATCTAAACCTAAAATCTAAACCTAAAATCTAAACCTAACCCCAAATCTAAACCTAACCCCAAATCTAAACCTAAAATCTAAACCTAACCCCAAATCTACACCTAACCCCAAATCTAAACCTAAAATCTAAACCTAACCCCAAATCTAAACCTAAAATCTAAACCTAACCCCAAATCTAAACCTAAAATCTAAACCTAACTCCAAATCTAAACCTAACCCCAAATCTAAACCTAAAATCTAAACCTAACCCCAAATCTAAACCTAACCCCATATCTAAACCTAAAATCTAAACCTAACCCCAAATCTAAACCTAAAATCTAAACCTAACCCCAAATCTAAACCTAAAATCTAAACCTAAACCCAAATCTAAACCTTACCCCAAATATAAACCTGAAATCTAAAACTAACCCCAAATCTACACCTAAAATCTAAACCTAACCCCAAATCTAAACCTAACCTAAAATCTAAACCTAACCCCAAATCTAAACCTAAAATCTAAACCTAACCCCAAATCTAAACCTAAAATCTAAACCTAACCCCAAATCTAAACCTAACCCCAAATCTAAACCTTAAATCTAAACCTAACCCCAAATCTAAACCTAAAATCTAAACCTAACCCCAAATCTAAACCTAACCCCAAATCTAAACCTAAAATCTAAACCTAACCCCAAATCTACACCTAACCCCAAATCTAAACCTAAAATCTAAACCTAACCCCAAATCTAAACCTAAAATCTAAACCTAACCCCAAATCTAAACCTAACCCCAAATCTAAACCTAAAATCTAAACCTAACCCCAAATCTAAACCTAACCCCAAATCTAAACCTAAAATCTACACCTAACCCCATATCTAAACCTAAAATCTAAACCTAACCCCAAATCTAAACCTAAAATCTAAACCTAACCCCAAATCTAATCCTAACCCCAAATCTAAACCTAAAATCTAAACCTAATCCCAAATCTAAACCTTACCCCAAATATAAACCTAAAATCTAAACATAACCCCAAATCTAAACCTAAAATCTAAACCTAACCCCAAATCTAAACCTAAAATCTAAACCTAAAATCTAAACCTAACCCCAAATCTAAACCTAAAATCTAAACCTAACCCCAAATCTAAACCTAACCCCAAATCTAAACCTAAAATCTAAACCTAACCCCAAATCTAAACCTAACCCCAAATATAAACCTAAAATCTAAACCTAACCCCAAATCTAAACCTAAAATCTAAACCTAACCCCAAATCTAAACCTTACCCCAAATATAAACCTAAAATCTAAACCTAACCCCAAATCTAAACCTAAAATCTAAACCTAACCCCAAATCTAAACCTAACCCCAAATCTAAACCTAAAATCTAAACCTAACCCCAAATCTACACCTAACCCCAAATCTAAACCTAAAATCTAAACCTAACCCCAAATCTAAACCTAAAATCTAAACCTAACCCCAAATCTAAACCTAAAATCTAAACCTAACTCCAAATCTAAACCTAACCCCAAAGCTAAACCTAAAATCTAAACCTAAAATCTAAACCTAACCCCAAATCTAAACCTAAAATCTAAACCTAACCCCAAATCTACACCTAACCCCATATCTAAACCTAAAATCTAAACCTAACCCCAAATCTAAACCTAAAATCTAAACCTAACCCCAAATCTAATCCTAACCCCAAATCTAAACCTAAAATCTAAACCTAATCCCAAATCTAAACCTTACCCCAAATATAAACCTAAAATCTAAACATAACCCCAAATCTAAACCTAAAATCTAAACCTAACCCCAAATCTAAACCTAAAATCTAAACCTAACCCCAAATCTAAACCTAAAATCTAAACCTAAAATCTAAACCTAACCCCAAATCTAAACCTAAAATCTAAACCTAACCCCAAATCTAAACCTAACCCCAAATCTAAACCTAACCCCAAATCTAAACCTAAAATCTAAACCTAACCCCAAATCTAAACCTAACCCCAAATCTAAACCTAAAATCTAAACCTAACCCCAAATCTAAACCTAAAATCTAAACCTAAACCCAAATCTAAACCTAAAATCTAAACCTAAAATCTAAACCTAACCCCAAATCTAAACCTAAAATCTAAACCTAACCCCAAATCTAAACCTAACCCCAAATCTAAACCTAAAATCTAAACCTAACCCCAAATCTAAACCTTAAATCTAAACCTAACCCCAAATCTAAACCTAAAATCTAAACCTAACCCCAAATCTAAACCTAACCCCAAATCTAAACCTAAAATCTAAACCTAACCCCAAATCTACACCTAACCCCAAATCTAAACCTAAAATCTAAACCTAACCCCAAATCTAAACCTAAAATCTAAACCTAACCCCAAATCTAAACCTAAAATCTAAACCTAACTCCAAATCTAAACCTAACCCCAAATCTAAACCTAAAATCTAAACCTAACTCCAAATCTAAACCTAACCCCAAATCTAAACCTAAAATCTAAACCTAACCCCAAATCTAAACCTAACCCCATATCTAAACGTAAAATCTAAACCTAACCCCAAATCTAAACCTAAAATCTAAACCTAACCCCAAATCTAAACCTTACCCCAAATATAAACCTGAAATCTAAACCTAACCCCAAATCTAAACCTAAAATCTAAACCTAAAATCTAAACCTAACCCCAAATCTAAACCTAAAATCTAAACCTAACCCCAAATCTAAACCTAAGCCCAAATCTAAACCTAAAATCTAAACCTAACCTAAAATCTAAACCTAACCCCAAATCTAAACCTAAAATCTAAAACTAACCCCAAATCTAAACCTAAAATCTAAACCTAAAATCTAAACCTAACCCCAAATCTAAACCTAACCCCAAATCTAAACCTAAAATCTAAACCTAACCCCAAATCTACACCTAACCCCAAATCTAAACCTAAAATCTAAACCTAACCCCAAATCTAAACCTAAAATCTAAACCTAACCCCAAATCTAAACCTAAAATCTAAACCTAACTCCAAATCTAAACCTAACCCCAAATCTAAACCTAAAATCTAAACCTAACCCCAAATCTAAACCTAACCCCATATCTAAACCTAAAATCTAAACCTAACCCCAAATCTAAACCTAAAATCTAAACCTAACCCCAAATCTAAACCTAAAATCTAAACCTAAACCCAAATCTAAACCTTACCCCAAATCTAAACCTAACCCCAAATCTAAACCTAACCCCAAATCTAAACCTAAAATCTAAACCTAACCCCAAATCTAAACCTAAAATCTAAACCTAACCCCAAATCTAAACCTAAAATCTAAACCTAACCCCAAATCTAAACCTTAAATCTAAACCTAACCCCAAATCTAAACCTAAAATCTAAACCTAACCCCAAATCTAAACCTAACCCCAAATCTAAACCTAAAATCTAAACCTAACCCCAAATCTACACCTAACCCCAAATCTAAACCTAAAATCTAAACCTAACCCCAAATCTAAACCTTAAATCTAAACCTAACCCCAAATCTAAACCTAAAATCTAAACCTAACCCCAAATCTAAACCTAACCCCAAATCTAAACCTAAAATCTAAACCTAACCCCAAATCTACACCTAACCCCAAATCTAAACCTAAAATCTAAACCTAACCCCAAATCTAAACCTAAAATCTAAACCTAACCCCAAATCTAAACCTAAAATCTAAACCTAACTCCAAATCTAAACCTAACCCCAAATCTAAACCTAAAATCTAAACCTAACTCCAAATCTAAACCTAACCCCAAATCTAAACCTAAAATCTAAACCTAACCCCAAATCTAAACCTAACCCCATATCTAAACGTAAAATCTAAACCTAACCCCAAATCTAAACCTAAAATCTAAACCTAACCCCAAATCTAAACCTTACCCCAAATATAAACCTGAAATCTAAACCTAACCCCAAATCTAAACCTAAAATCTAAACCTAAAATCTAAACCTAACCCCAAATCTAAACCTAAAATCTAAACCTAACCCCAAATCTAAACCTAAGCCCAAATCTAAACCTAAAATCTAAACCTAACCTAAAATCTAAACCTAACCCCAAATCTAAACCTAAAATCTAAACCTAACCCCAAATCTAAACCTAAAATCTAAACCTAAAATCTAAACCTAACCCCAAATCTAAACCTAACCCCAAATCTAAACCTAAAATCTAAACCTAACCCCAAATCTACACCTAACCCCAAATCTAAACCTAAAATCTAAACCTAACCCCAAATCTAAACCTAAAATCTAAACCTAACCCCAAATCTAAACCTAAAATCTAAACCTAACTCCAAATCTAAACCTAACCCCAAATCTAAACCTAAAATCTAAACCTAACCCCAAATCTAAACCTAACCCCATATCTAAACCTAAAATCTAAACCTAACCCCAAATCTAAACCTAAAATCTAAACCTAACCCCAAATCTAAACCTAAAATCTAAACCTAAACCCAAATCTAAACCTTACCCCAAATATAAACCTGAAATCTAAAACTAACCCCAAATCTACACCTAAAATCTAAACCTAACCCCAAATCTAAACCTAACCCCAAATCTAAACCTAAGATCTAAACCTAACCTAAAATCTAAACCTAACCCCAAATCTAAACCTAAAATCTAAACCTAACCCCAAATCTAAACCTAAAATCTAAACCTAACTCCAAATCTAAACCTAACCCCAAATCTAAACCTAACCCCAAATCTAAACCTAAAATCTAAACCTAACCCCAAATCTAAACCTAACCCCAAATCTAAACCTAAAATCTAAACCTAACCCCAAATCTAAACCTTAAATCTAAACCTAACCCCAAATCTAAACCTAAAATCTAAACCTAACCCCAAATCTAAACCTAACCCCAAATCTAAACCTAAAATCTAAACCTAACCCCAAATCTACACCTAACCCCAAATCTAAACCTAAAATCTAAACCTAACCCCAAATCTAAACCTAAAATCTAAACCTAACCCCAAATCTAAACCTAAAATCTAAACCTAACTCCAAATCTAAACCTAACCCCAAATCTAAACCTAAAATCTAAACCTAACTCCAAATCTAAACCTAACCCCAAATCTAAACCTAAAATCTAAACCTAACCCCAAATCTAAACCTAACCCCATATCTAAACGTAAAATCTAAACCTAACCCCAAATCTAAACCTAAAATCTAAACCTAACCCCAAATCTAAACCTAACCCCAAATATAAACCTGAAATCTAAACCTAACCCCAAATCTAAACCTAAAATCTAAACCTAAAATCTAAACCTAACCCCAAATCTAAACCTAAAATCTAAACCTAACCCCAAATCTAAACCTAAGCCCAAATCTAAACCTAAAATCTAAACCTAACCTAAAATCTAAACCTAACCCCAAATCTAAACCTAAAATCTAAACCTAACCCCAAATCTAAACCTAAAATCTAAACCTAAAATCTAAACCTAACCCCAAATCTAAACCTAACCCCAAATCTAAACCTAAAATCTAAACCTAACCCCAAATCTACACCTAACCCCAAATCTAAACCTAAAATCTAAACCTAACCCCAAATCTAAACCTAAAATCTAAACCTAACCCCAAATCTAAACCTAAAATCTAAACCTAACTCCAAATCTAAACCTAACCCCAAATCTAAACCTAAAATCTAAACCTAACCCCAAATCTAAACCTAACCCCATATCTAAACCTAAAATCTAAACCTAACCCCAAATCTAAACCTAAAATCTAAACCTAACCCCAAATCTAAACCTAAAATCTAAACCTAAACCCAAATCTAAACCTTACCCCAAATCTAAACCTAACCCCAAATCTAAACCTAACCCCAAATCTAAACCTAAAATCTAAACCTAACCCCAAATCTAAACCTAAAATCTAAACCTAACCCCAAATCTAAACCTAACCCCAAATCTAAACCTAAAATCTAAACCTAACCCCAAATCTAAACCTTAAATCTAAACCTAACCCCAAATCTAAACCTAAAATCTAAACCTAACCCCAAATCTAAACCTAACCCCAAATCTAAACCTAAAATCTAAACCTAACCCCAAATCTACACCTAACCCCAAATCTAAACCTAAAATCTAAACCTAACCCCAAATCTAAACCTTAAATCTAAACCTAACCCCAAATCTAAACCTAAAATCTAAACCTAACCCCAAATCTAAACCTAACCCCAAATCTAAACCTAAAATCTAAACCTAACCCCAAATCTACACCTAACCCCAAATCTAAACCTAAAATCTAAACCTAACCCCAAATCTAAACCTAAAATCTAAACCTAACCCCAAATCTAAACCTAAAATCTAAACCTAACTCCAAATCTAAACCTAACCCCAAATCTAAACCTAAAATCTAAACCTAACTCCAAATCTAAACCTAACCCCAAATCTAAACCTAAAATCTAAACCTAACCCCAAATCTAAACCTAACCCCATATCTAAACGTAAAATCTAAACCTAACCCCAAATCTAAACCTAAAATCTAAACCTAACCCCAAATCTAAACCTTACCCCAAATATAAACCTGAAATCTAAACCTAACCCCAAATCTAAACCTAAAATCTAAACCTAAAATCTAAACCTAACCCCAAATCTAAACCTAAAATCTAAACCTAACCCCAAATCTAAACCTAAGCCCAAATCTAAACCTAAAATCTAAACCTAACCTAAAATCTAAACCTAACCCCAAATCTAAACCTAAAATCTAAACCTAACCCCAAATCTAAACCTAAAATCTAAACCTAAAATCTAAACCTAACCCCAAATCTAAACCTAACCCCAAATCTAAACCTAAAATCTAAACCTAACCCCAAATCTACACCTAACCCCAAATCTAAACCTAAAATCTAAACCTAACCCCAAATCTAAACCTAAAATCTAAACCTAACCCCAAATCTAAACCTAAAATCTAAACCTAACTCCAAATCTAAACCTAACCCCAAATCTAAACCTAAAATCTAAACCTAACCCCAAATCTAAACCTAACCCCATATCTAAACCTAAAATCTAAACCTAACCCCAAATCTAAACCTAAAATCTAAACCTAACCCCCAAATCTAAACCTAAAATCTAAACCTAAACCCAAATCTAAACCTTACCCCAAATATAAACCTGAAATCTAAAACTAACCCCAAATCTACACCTAAAATCTAAACCTAACCCCAAATCTAAACCTAACCCCAAATCTAAACCTAAAATCTAAACCTAACCTAAAATCTAAACCTAACCCCAAATCTAAACCTAAAATCTAAACCTAACCCCAAATCTAAACCTAAAATCTAAACCTAACTCCAAATCTAAACCTAACCCCAAATCTAAACCTAACCCCAAATCTAAACCTAAAATCTAAACCTAACCCCAAATCTAAACCTTACCCCAAATATAAACCTAAAATCTAAACCTAACCCCAAATCTAAACCTAAAATCTAAACCTAACCCCAAATCTAAACCTAACCCCAAATCTAAACCTAAAATCTAAAGCTAACCCCAAATCTACACCTAACCCAAATCTAAACCTAAAATCTAAACCTAACCCCAAATCTAACCTAAAATCTAAACCTAACCCCAAATCTAAACCTAAAATCTAAACCTAACTCCAAATCTAACCTAACCCAAAGCTAAACCTAAAATCTAAACCTAAAATCTAAACCTAACCCCAAATCTAAACCTAAAATCTAAACCTAACCCCAAATCTACGCCTAACCCCATATCTAAACCTAAAATCTAAACCTAACCCCAAATCTAAACCTAAAATCTAAACCTAACCCCAAATCTAATCCTAACCCCAAATCTAAACCTAAAATCTAAACCTAATCCCAAATCTAAACCTTACCCCAAATATAAACCTAAAATCTAAACATAACCCCAAATCTAAACCTAAAATCTAAACCTAACCCCCAAATCTAAACCTAAAATCTAAACCTAACCCCAAATCTAAACCTAAAATCTAAACCTAAAATCTAAACCTAACCCCAAATCTAAACCTAAAATCTAAACCTAACCCCAAATCTAAACCTAACCCCAAATCTAAACCTAACCCCAAATCTAAACCTAAAATCTAAACCTAACCCCAAATCTAAACCTAACCCCAAATCTAAACCTAAAATCTAAACCTAACCCCAAATCTAAACCTAAAATCTAAACCTAAACCCAAATCTAAACCTAAAATCTAAACCTAAAATCTAAACCTAACCCCAAATCTAAACCTAAAATCTAAACCTAACCCCAAATCTAAACCTAACCCCAAATCTAAACCTAAAATCTAAACCTAACCCCAAATCTAAACCTTAAATCTAAACCTAACCCCAAATCTAAACCTAAAATCTAAACCTAACCCCAAATCTAAACCTAACCCCAAATCTAAACCTAAAATCTAAACCTAACCCCAAATCTACACCTAACCCCAAATCTAAACCTAAAATCTAAACCTAACCCCAAATCTAAACCTAAAATCTAAACCTAACCCCAAATCTAAACCTAAAATCTAAACCTAACTCCAAATCTAAACCTAACCCCAAATCTAAACCTAAAATCTAAACCTAACTCCAAATCTAAACCTAACC
Organism: Patagioenas fasciata; assembly: GCF_037038585.1. Classification (NCBI taxonomy): domain Eukaryota; kingdom Metazoa; phylum Chordata; class Aves; order Columbiformes; family Columbidae; genus Patagioenas; species Patagioenas fasciata. The sequence continues at coordinate 216,987 of NW_027288513.1, forward strand.
CCAAATCTAAACCTAAAATCTAAACCTAACCCCAAATCTAAACCTAACCCCATATCTAAACGTAAAATCTAAACCTAACCCCAAATCTAAACCTAAAATCTAAACCTAACCCCAAATCTATACCTTACCCCAAATATAAACCTGAAATCTAAACCTAACCCCAAATCTAAACCTAAAATCTAAACCTAAAATCTAAACCTAACCCCAAATCTAAACCTAAAATCTAAACCTAACCCCAAATCTAAACCTAAGCCCAAATCTAAACCTAAAATCTAAACCTAACCTAAAATCTAAACCTAACCCCAAATCTAAACCTAAAATCTAAAGCTAACCCCAAATCTAAACCTAAAATCTAAACCTAAAATCTAAACCTAACCCCAAATCTAAACCTAACCCCAAATCTAAACCTAAAATCTAAACCTAACCCCAAATCTACACCTAACCCCAAATCTAAACCTAAAATCTAAACCTAACCCCAAATCTAAACCTAAAATCTAAACCTAACCCCAAATCTAAACCTAAAATCTAAACCTAACTCCAAATCTAAACCTAACCCCAAATCTAAACCTAAAATCTAAACCTAACCCCAAATCTAAACCTAACCCCATATCTAAACCTAAAATCTAAACCTAACCCCAAATCTAAACCTAAAATCTAAACCTAACCCCAAATCTAAACCTAAAATCTAAACCTAAACCCAAATCTAAACCTTACCCCAAATATAAACCTGAAATCTAAAACTAACCCCAAATCTACACCTAAAATCTAAACCTAACCCCAAATCTAAACCTAACCTAAAATCTAAACCTAACCCCAAATCTAAACCTAAAATCTAAACCTAACCCCAAATCTAAACCTAAAATCTAAACCTAACCCCAAATCTAAACCTAACCCCAAATCTAAACCTTAAATCTAAACCTAACCCCAAATCTAAACCTAAAATCTAAACCTAACCCCAAATCTAAACCTAACCCCAAATCTAAACCTAAAATCTAAACCTAACCCCAAATCTAAACCTAACCCCAAATCTAAACCTAAAATCTAAACCTAACCCCAAATCTAAACCTAAAATCTAAACCTAACCCCAAATCTAAACCTAACCCCAAATCTAAACCTAAAATCTAAACCTAACCCCAAATCTAAACCTAACCCCAAATCTAAACCTAAAATCTAAACCTAACCCCAAATCTAAACCTAAAATCTAAACCTAACCCCAAATCTAAACCTAAAATCTAAACCTAAACCCAAATCTAAACCTTACCCCAAATATAAACCTGAAATATAAACCTAACCCCAAATCTACACCTAAAATCTAAACCTAACCCCAAATCTAAACCTAACCCCAAATCTAAACCTAAAATCTAAACCTAACCTAAAATCTAAACCTAACCCCAAATCTAAACCTAAAATCTAAACCTAACCCCAAATCTAAACCTAAAATCTAAACCTAACCCCAAATCTAAACCTAACCCCAAATCTAAACCTTAAATCTAAACCTAACCCCAAATCTAAACCTAACCCCAAATCTAAACCTAAAATCTAAACCTAACCCCAAATCTAAACCTAACCCCAAATCTAAACCTAAAATCTAAACCTAACCCCAAATCTAAACCTAAAATCTAAACCTAACCCCAAATCTAAACCTAACCCCAAATCTAAACCTAAAATCTAAACCTAACCCCAAATCTAAACCTAACCCCAAATCTAAACCTAAAATCTAAACCTAACCCCAAATCTAAACCTAAAATCTAAACCTAAAATCTAAACCTAACCCCAAATCTAAACCTAAAATCTAAACCTAACCCCAAATCTAAACCTAACCCCAAATCTAAACCTAAAATCTAAACCTAACCCCAAATCTAAACCTAAAATCTAAACCTAACCCCAAATCTAATCCTAACCCCAAATCTAAACCTAAAATCTAAACCTAATCCCAAATCTAAACCTTACCCCAAATATAAACCTAAAATCTAAACATAACCCCAAATCTAAACCTAAAATCTAAACCTAACCCCAAATCTAAACCTAAAATCTAAACCTAACCCCAAATCTAAACCTAAAATCTAAACCTAAAATCTAAACCTAACCCCAAATCTAAACCTAAAATCTAAACCTAACCCCAAATCTAAACCTAACCCCAAATCTAAACCTAACCCCAAATCTAAACCTAAAATCTAAACCTAACCCCAAATCTAAACCTAACCCCAAATCTAAACCTAAAATCTAAACCTAAACCCAAATCTAAACCTAAAATCTAAACCTAAAATCTAAACCTAACCCCAAATCTAAACCTTAAGTCTAAACCTAACCCCAAATCTAAACCTAAAATCTAAACCTAACCCCAAATCTAAACCTAACCCCAAATCTAAACCTAAAATCTAAACCTAACTCCAAATTTAAACCTAAAATCTAAACCTAACCCCAAATCTAAACCTAAAATCTAAACCTAACCCCAAATCTAAACCTAACCACAAATCTAAACCTAAAATCTAAACCTAAACCCAAATCTAAACCTAAAATCTAAACCTAAAATCTAAACCTAACCCCAAATCTAAACCTAAAATCTAAACCTAACCCCAAATCTACACCTAACCCCAAATCTAAACCTAAAATCTAAACCTAACCCCAAATCTAAACCTAAAATCTAAACCTAACTCCAAATCTAAACCTAACCCCAAATCTAAACCTAACCCCAAATCTAAACCTAAAATCTAAACCTAACCCCAAATCTAAACCTTACCCCAAATCTAAACCTAAAATCTAAACCTAACCCCAAATCTAAACCTAAAATCTAAACCTAACCCCAAATCTAAACCTAACCCCAAATCTAAACCTAAAATCTAAACCTAACCCCAAATCTACACCTAACCCCAAATCTAAACCTAAAATCTAAACCTAACCCCAAATCTAAACCTAAAATCTAAACCTAACCCAAATCTAAACCTAAAATCTAAACCTAACTCCAAATCTAAACCTAACCCCAAAACTAAACCTAAAATCTAAACCTAACTCCAAATCTAAACCTAACCCCAAATCTAAACCTAAAATCTAAACCTAACCCCAAATCTAAACCTAACCCCATATCTAAACGTAAAATCTAAACCTAACCCCAAATCTAAACCTAAAATCTAAACCTAACCCCAAATCTAAACCTAACCCCAAATCTAAACCTAAAATCTAAACCTAACCCCAAATCTAAACCTTACCCCAAATATAAACCTGAAATCTAAACCTAACCCCAAATCTAAACCTAAAATCTAAACCTAAAATCTAAACCTAACCCCAAATCTAAACCTAAAATCTAAACCTAACCCCAAATCTAAACCTAACCCCAAATCTAAACCTAAAATCTAAACCTAACCCCAAATCTAAACCTAACCCCAAATCTAAACCTAAAATCTAAACCTAACCTAAAATCTAAACCTAACCCCAAATCTAAACCTAAAATCTAAACCTAACCCCAAATCTAAACCTAAAATCTAAACCTAAAATCTAAACCTAACCCCAAATCTAAACCTAACCCCAAATCTAAACCTAAAATCTAAACCTAACCCCAAATCTACACCTAACCCCAAATCTAAACCTAAAATCTAAACCTAACCCCAAATCTAAACCTAAAATCTAAACCTAACCCCAAATCTAAACCTAAAATCTAAACCTAACTCCAAATCTAAACCTAACCCCAAATCTAAACCTAAAATCTAAACCTAACCCCAAATCTAAACCTAACCCCATATCTAAACCTAAAATCTAAACCTAACCCCAAATCTAAACCTAAAATCTAAACCTAACCCCAAATCTAAACCTAAAATCTAAACCTAAACCCAAATCTAAACCTTACCCCAAATATAAACCTGAAATCTAAAACTAACCCCAAATCTACACCTAAAATCTAAACCTAACCCCAAATCTAAACCTAACCCCAAATCTAAACCTAAAATCTAAACCTAACCTAAAATCTAAACCTAACCCCAAATCTAAACCTAAAATCTAAACCTAACCCCAAATCTAAACCTAAAATCTAAACCTAACCCCAAATCTAAACCTAACCCCAAATCTAAACCTTAAATCTAAACCTAACCCCAAATCTAAACCTAAAATCTAAACCTAACCCCAAATCTAAACCTAACCCCAAATCTAAACCTAAAATCTAAACCTAACCCCAAATCTAAACCTAACCCCAAATCTAAACCTAAAATCTAAACCTAACCCCAAATCTAAACCTAAAATCTAAACCTAACCCCAAATCTAAACCTAACCCCAAATCTAAACCTAAAATCTAAACCTAACCCCAAATCTAAACCTAACCCCAAATCTAAACCTAAAATCTAAACCTAACCCCAAATCTAAACCTAAAATCTAAACCTAACCCCAAATCTAAACCTAAAATCTAAACCTAAACCCAAATCTAAACCTTACCCCAAATATAAACCTGAAATCTAAACCTAACCCCAAATCTACACCTAAAATCTAAACCTAACCCCAAATCTAAACCTAACCCCAAATCTAAACCTAAAATCTAAACCTAACCTAAAATCTAAACCTAACCCCAAATCTAAACCTAAAATCTAAACCTAACCCCAAATCTAAACCTAAAATCTAAACCTAACCCCAAATCTAAACCTAACCCCAAATCTAAACCTAAAATCTAAACCTAACCCCAAATCTAAACCTAAAATCTAAACCTAACCCCAAATCTAAACCTAACCCCAAATCTAAACCTAAAATCTAAACCTAACCCCAAATCTAAACCTAACCCCAAATCTAAACCTAAAATCTAAACCTAACCCCAAATCTAAACCTAAAATCTAAACCTAACCCCAAATCTAAACCTAACCCCAAATCTAAACCTAAAATCTAAACCTAACCCCAAATCTAAACCTAACCCCAAATCTAAACCTAAAATCTAAACCTAACCCCAAATCTAAACCTAAAATCTAAACCTAAAATCTAAACCTAACCCCAAATCTAAACCTAAAATCTAAACCTAACCCCAAATCTAAACCTAACCCCAAATCTAAACCTAAAATCTAAACCTAACCCCAAATCTAAACCTAAAATCTAAACCTAACCCCAAATCTAATCCTAACCCCAAATCTAAACCTAAAATCTAAACCTAATCCCAAATCTAAACCTTACCCCAAATATAAACCTAAAATCTAAACATAACCCCAAATCTAAACCTAAAATCTAAACCTAACCCCAAATCTAAACCTAAAATCTAAACCTAACCCCAAATCTAAACCTAAAATCTAAACCTAAAATCTAAACCTAACCCCAAATCTAAACCTAAAATCTAAACCTAACCCCAAATCTAAACCTAACCCCAAATCTAAACCTAACCCCAAATCTAAACCTAAAATCTAAACCTAACCCCAAATCTAAACCTAACCCCAAATCTAAACCTAAAATCTAAACCTAAACCCAAATCTAAACCTAAAATCTAAACCTAAAATCTAAACCTAACCCCAAATCTAAACCTTAAGTCTAAACCTAACCCCAAATCTAAACCTAAAATCTAAACCTAAAATCTAAACCTAACCCCAAATCTAAACCTAAAATCTAAACCTAACCCCAAATCTAAACCTAAAATCTAAACCTAACCCCAAATCTAAACCTAAAATCTAAACCTAACCCCAAATCTAAACCTAACCACAAATCTAAACCTAAAATCTAAACCTAAACCCAAATCTAAACCTAAAATCTAAACCTAAAATCTAAACCTAACCCCAAATCTAAACCTAAAATCTAAACCTAACTCCAAATCTAAACCTAACCCCAAATCTAAACCTAACCCCAAATCTAAACCTAAAATCTAAACCTAACCCCAAATCTAAACCTTACCCCAAATATAAACCTAAAATCTAAACCTAACCCCAAATCTAAACCTAAAATCTAAACCTAACCCCAAATCTAAACCTAACCCCAAATCTAAACCTAACATCTAAACCTAACCCCAAATCTACACCTAACCCCAAATCTAAACCTAAAATCTAAACCTAACCCCAAATCTAAACCTAAAATCTAAACCTAACCCCAAATCTAAACCTAAAATCTAAACCTAACTCCAAATCTAAACCTAACCCCAAATCTAAACCCCAAATCTAAACCTAACTCCAAATCTAAACCTAACCCCAAATCTAAACCTAAAATCTAAACCTAACCCCAAATCTAAACCTAACCCCATATCTAAACGTAAAATCTAAACCTAACCCCAAATCTAAACCTAAAATCTAAACCTAACCCCAAATCTAAACCTAACCCCAAATCTAAACCTAAAATCTAAACCTAACCCCAAATCTAAACCTAACCCCAAATCTAAACCTAAAATCTAAACCTAACCCCAAATCTAAACCTAAAATCTAAACCTAACCCCAAATCTAAACCTAACCCCAAATCTAAACCTAAAATCTAAACCTAACCCCAAATATAAACCTAACCCCAAATCTAAACCTAAAATCTAAACCTAACCCCAAATCTAAACCTAAAATCTAAACCTAACCCCAAATCTAAACCTAACCCCAAATCTAAACCTAAAATCTAAACCTAACCCCAAATCTAAACCTAACCCCAAATCTAAACCTAAAATCTAAACCTAACCCCAAATCTAAACCTAAAATCTAAACCTAAAATCTAAACCTAACCCCAAATCTAAACCTAAAATCTAAACCTAATCCCAAATCTAAACCTAAAATCTAAACCTAACCCCAAATCTAAACCTAAAATCTAAACCTAACCCCAAATCTAAACCTAACCCCATATCTAAACCTAAAATCTAAACCTAACCCCAAATCTAAACCTAACCCCAAATCTAAACCTAAAATCTAAACCTAACCCCAAATCTAAACCTAAAATCTAAACCTAACCCCAAATCTAAACCTAAAATCTAAACCTAACCCCAAATCTAAACCTAAAATCTAAACCTAACCCCAAATCTAAACCTAACCCCAAATCTAAACCTAAAATCTAAACCTAACCCCAAATCTAAACCTAACCCCAAATCTAAACCTAAAATCTAAACCTAACCCCAAATCTAAACCTAAAATCTAAACCTAACCCCAAATCTAAACCTAACCCCAAATCTAAACCTAAAATCTAAACCTAACCCCAAATCTAAACCTAACCCCAAATCTAAACCTAAAATCTAAACCTAACCCCAAATCTAAACCTAAAATCTAAACCTAACCCCAAATCTAAACCTAACCCCAAATCTAAACCTAAAATCTAAACCTAACCCCAAATCTAAACCTAACCCCAAATCTAAACCTAAAATCTAAACCTAACCCCAAATCTAAACCTAAAATCTAAACCTAAAATCTAAACCTAACCCCAAATCTAAACCTAAAATCTAAACCTAATCCCAAATCTAAACCTAAAATCTAAACCTAACCCCAAATCTAAACCTAAAATCTAAACCTAACCCCAAATCTAAACCTAACCCCATATCTAAACCTAAAATCTAAACCTAACCCCAAATCTAAACCTAAAATCTAAACCTAAAATCTAAACCTAACCCCAAATCTAAACCTAAAATCTAAACCTAATCCCAAATCTAAACCTTACCCCAAATATAAACCTAAAATCTAAACATAACCCCAAATCTAAACCTAAAATCTAAACCTAACCCCAAATCTAAACCTAAAATCTAAACCTAACCCCAAATCTAAACCTAACCCCAAATCTAAACCTAAAATCTAAACCTAACCCCAAATCTAAACCTAAAATCTAAACCTAACCCCAAATCTAAACCTAACCACAAATCTAAACCTAACCCCAAATCTAAACCTAAAATCTAAACCTAACCCCAAATCTAAACCTAACCCCAAATCTAAACCTAAAATCTAAACCTAAACCCAAATCTAAACCTAAAATCTAAACCTAAAATCTAAACCTAACCCCAAATCTAAACCTTAAGTCTAAACCTAACCCCAAATCTACACCTAACCCCAAATCTAAACCTAAAATCTAAACCTAACCCCAAATCTAAACCTAAAATCTAAACCTAACTCCAAATCTAAACCTAACCCCAAATCTAAACCTAAAATCTAAACCTAACCCCAAATCTAAACCTAACCCCAAATCTAAACCTAAAATCTAAACCTAACCCCAAATCTAAACCTTACCCCAAATATAAACCTAAAATCTAAACCTAACCCCAAATCTAAACCTAAAATCTAAACCTAACCCCAAATCTAAACCTAAAATCTAAACCTAACCCCAAATCTACACCTAACCCCAAATCTAAACCTAAAATCTAAACCTAACCCCAAATCTAAACCTAAAATCTTAACCTAACCCCAAATCTAAACCTAAAATCTAAACCTAACTCCAAATCTAAACCTAACCCCAAATCTAAACCTAAAATCTAAACCTAACTCCAAATCTAAACCTAACCCCAAATCTAAACCTAAAATCTAAACCTAACCCCAAATCTAAACCTAACCCCATATCTAAACGTAAAATCTAAACCTAACCCCAAATCTAAACCTAAAATCTAAACCTAACCCCAAATCTAAACCTAACCCCAAATCTAAACCTAAAATCTAAACCTAACCCCAAATCTAAACCTTACCCCAAATATAAACCTGAAATCTAAACCTAACCCCAAATATAAACCTAAAATCTAAACCTAAAATCTAAACCTAACCCCAAATCTAAACCTAAAATCTAAACCTAACCCCAAATCTAAACCTAAAATCTAAACCTAACCCCAAATCTAAACCTAACCCCAAATCTAAACCTAAAATCTAAACCTAACCCCAAATCTAAACCTAAAATCTAAACCTAACCCCAAATCTAAACCTAACCCCAAATCTAAAACTAAAATCTAAACCTAACCCCAAATCTAAACCTAACCCCATATCTAAACGTAAAATCTAAACCTAACCCCAAATCTAAACCTAAAATCTAAACCTAACCCCAAATCTAAACCTAACCCCAAATCTAAACCTAAAATCTAAACCTAACCCCAAATCTAAACCTTACCCCAAATATAAACCTGAAATCTAAACCTAACCCCAAATCTAAACCTAAAATCTAAACCTAAAATCTAAACCTAACCCCAAATTTAAACCTAAAATCTAAACCTAACCCCAAATCTAAACCTAACCCCAAATCTAAACCTAAAATCTAAACCTAACCCCAAATCTAAACCTAAAATCTAAACCTAACCCCAAATCTAAACCTAAAATCTAAACCTAACCCCAAATCTAAACCTAACCCCAAATCTAAACCTAAAATCTAAACCTAACCCCAAATCTAAACCTAACCCCAAATCTAAACCTAAAATCTAAACCTAACCCCAAATCTAAACCTAAAATCTAAACCTAACCCCAAATCTAAACCTAACCCCAAATCTAAACCTAAAATCTAAACCTAACCCCAAATCTAAACCTAAAATCTAAACCTAACCCCAAATCTAAACCTAACCCCAAATCTAAACCTAAAATCTAAACCTAACCCCAAATCTAAACCTAACCCCAAATCTAAACCTAAAATCTAAACCTAACCCCAAATCTAAACCTAAAATCTAAACCTAAAATCTAAACCTAACCCCAAATCTAAACCTAAAATCTAAACCTAAAATCTAAACCTAACCCCAAATCTAAACCTAAAATCTAAACCTAATCCCAAATCTAAACCTTACCCCAAATATAAACATAAAATCTAAACATAACCCCAAATCTAAACCTAAAATCTAAACCTAACCCCAAATCTAAACCTAAAATCTAAACCTAACCCCAAATCTAAACCTAACCCCAAATCTAAACCTAAAATCTAAACCTAACCCCAAATCTAAACCTAAAATCTAAACCTAACCCCAAATCTAAACCTAACCCCAAATCTAAACCTAACCCCAAATCTAAACCTAAAATCTAAACCTAACCCCAAATCTAAACCTAACCCCAAATCTAAACCTAAAATCTAAACCTAAACCCAAATCTAAACCTAAAATCTAAACCTAAAATCTAAACCTAACCCCAAATCTAAACCTTAAGTCTAAACCTAACCCCAAATCTAAACCTAACCCCAAATCTAAACCTAAAATCTAAACCTAACCCCAAATCCAAACCTAAAATCTAAACCTAACTCCAAATCTAAACCTAACCCCAAATCTAAACCTAAAATCTAAACCTAACCCCAAATCTAAACCTAACCCCAAATCTAAACCTAAAATCTAAACCTAACCCCAAATCTAAACCTTACCCCAAATATAAACCTAAAATCTAAACCTAACCCCAAATCTAAACCTAAAATCTAAACCTAACCCCAAATCTAAACCTAACCCCAAATCTAAACCTAAAATCTAAACCTAACCCCAAATCTACACCTAACCCCAAATCTAAACCTAAAATCTAAACCTAACCCCAAATCTAAACCTAAAATCTAAACCTAACCCCAAATCTAAACCTAAAATCTAAACCTAACTCCAAATCTAAACCTAACCCCAAATCTAAACCTAAAATCTAAACCTAACTCCAAATCTAAACCTAACCCCAAATCTAAACCTAAAATCTAAACCTAACCCCAAATCTAAACCTAACCCCATATCTAAACGTAAAATCTAAACCTAACCCCAAATCTAAACCTAAAATCTAAACCTAACCCCAAATCTAAACCTAACCCCAAATCTAAACCTAAAATCTAAACCTAACCCCAAATCTAAACCTTACCCCAAATATAAACCTGAAATCTAAACCTAACCCCAAATCTAAACCTAAAATCTAAACCTAAAATCTAAACCTAACCCCAAATCTAAACCTAAAATCTAAACCTAACCCCAAATCTAAACCTAACCCCAAATCTAAACCTAAAATCTAAACCTAACCCCAAATCTAAACCTAAAATCTAAACCTAACCCCAAATCTAAACCTAAAATCTAAACCTAACCCCAAATCTAAACCTAACCCCAAATCTAAACCTAAAATCTAAACCTAACCCCAAATCTACACCTAACCCCAAATCTAAACCTAAAATCTAAACCTAACCCCAAATCTAAACCTAAAATCTAAACCTAACCCCAAATCTAAACCTAAAATCTAAACCTAACTCCAAATCTAAACCTAACCCCAAATCTAAACCTAAAATCTAAACCTAACCCCAAATCTAAACCTAAAATCTAAACCTAACCCCAAATCTAAACCTAACCCCATATTTAAACCTAAAATCTAAACCTAACCCCAAATCTAAACCTAAAATCTAAACCTAACCCCAAATCTAATCCTAACCCCAAATCTAAACCTAAAATCTAAACCTAATCCCAAATCTAAACCTTACCCCAAATATAAACCTGAACTCTAAACATAACCCCAAATCTAAACCTAAAATCTAAACCTAACCCCAAATCTAAACCTAAAATCTAAACCTAACCCCAAATCTAAACCTAAAATCTAAACCTAAAATCTAAACCTAACCCCAAATCTAAACCTAAAATCTAAACCTAACCCCAAATCTAAACCTAACCCCAAATCTAAACCTAACCCCAAATCTAAACCTAAAATCTAAACCTAACCCCAAATCTAAACCTAACCCCAAATCTAAACCTAAAATCTAAACCTAACCCCAAATCTAAACCTAAAATCTAAACCTAAACCCAAATCTAAACCTAAAATCTAAACCTAAAATCTAAACCTAACCCCAAATCTAAACCTAAAATCTAAACCTAACCCCAAATCTAAACCTAACCCCAAATCTAAACCTAAAATCTAAACCTAACCCCAAATCTAAACCTTAAATCTAAACCTAACCCCAAATCTAAACCTAAAATCTAAACCTAACCCCAAATCTAAACCTAACCCCAAATCTAAACCTAAAATCTAAACCTAACCCCAAATCTACACCTAACCACAAATCTAAACCTAAAATCTAAACCTAACCCCAAATCTAAACCTAAAATCTAAACCTAACCCCAAATCTAAACCTAAAATCTAAACCTAACTCCAAATCTAAACCTAACCCCAAATCTAAACCTAAAATCTAAACCTAACTCCAAATCTAAACCTAACCCCAAATCTAAACCTAAAATCTAAACCTAACCCCAAATCTAAACCTAACCCCATATCTAAACGTAAAATCTAAACCTAACCCCAAATCTAAACCTAAAATCTAAACCTAACCCCAATTCTAAACCTAACCCCAAATCTAAACCTAAAATCTAAACCTAACCCCAAATCTAAACCTTACCCCAAATATAAACCTGAAATCTAAACCTAACCCCAAATCTAAACCTAAAATCTAAACCTAAAATCTAAACCTAACCCCAAATCTAAACCTAAAATCTAAACCTAACCCCAAATCTAAACCTAACCTAAAATCTAAACCTAAAATCTAAACCTAACCCCAAATCTAAACCTAAAATCTAAACCTAACCCCAAATCTAAACCTAAAATCTAAACCTAACCCCAAATCTAAACCTAAAATCTAAACCTAACCCCAAATCTAAACCTAACCCCAAATCTAAACCTAAAATCTAAACCTAACCCCAAATCTAAACCTAACCCCAAATCTAAACCTAAAATCTAAACCTAACCCCAAATCTAAACCTAAAATCTAAACCTAACCCCAAATCTAAACCTAACCCCATATCTAAACCTAAAATCTAAACCTAACCCCAAATCTAAACCTAAAATCTAAACCTAACCCCAAATCTAAACCTAAAATCTAAAACTAACCCCAAATCTAAACCTAAAATCTAAACCTAAAATCTAAACCTAACCCCAAATCTAAACCTAAAATCTAAACCTAACCCCAAATCTAAACCTAACCCCAAATCTAAACCTAAAATCTAAACCTAACCCCAAATTTAAACCTAAAATCTAAACCTAACCCCAAATCTAAACCTAAAATCTAAACCTAACCCCAAATCTAAACCTAACCCCAAATCTAAACCTAAAATCTAAACCTAAACCCAAATCTAAACCTAAAATCTAAACCTAAAATCTAAACCTAACCCCAAATCTAAACCTAAAATCTAAACCTAACCCCAAATCTACACCTAACCCCAAATCTAAACCTAAAATCTAAACCTAAACCCAAATCTAAACCTAAAATCTAAACCTAAAATCTAAACCTAACCCCAAATCTAAACCTAAAATCTAAACCTAACCCCAAATCTAAACCTAACCCCAAATCTAAACCTAAAATCTAAACCTAACCCCAAATCTACACCTAACCACAAATCTAAACCTAAAATCTAAACCTAACCCCAAATCTAAACCTAAAATCTAAACCTAACCCCAAATCTAAACCTAAAATCTAAACCTAACTCCAAATCTAAACCTAACCCCAAATCTAAACCTAAAATCTAAACCTAACTCCAAATCTAAACCTAACCCCAAATCTAAACCTAAAATCTAAACCTAACCCCAAATCTAAACCTAACCCCATATCTAAACGTAAAATCTAAACCTAACCCCAAATCTAAACCTAAAATCTAAACCTAACCCCAAATCTAAACCTAACCCCAAATCTAAACCTAAAATCTAAACCTAACCCCAAATCTAAACCTTACCCCAAATATAAACCTGAAATCTAAACCTAACCCCAAATCTAAACCTAAAATCTAAACCTAAAATCTAAACCTAACCCCAAATCTAAACCTAAAATCTAAACCTAACCCCAAATCTAAACCTAACCCCAAATCTAAACCTAAAATCTAAACCTAACCCCAAATCTAAACCTAAAATCTAAACCTAACCCCAAATCTAAACCTAAAATCTAAACCTAACCCCAAATCTAAACCTAACCCCAAATCTAAACCTAAAATCTAAACCTAACCCCAAATCTAAACCTAACCCCAAATCTAAACCTAAAATCTAAACCTAACCCCAAATCTAAACCTAAAATCTAAACCTAACCCCAAATCTAAACCTAACCCCAAATCTAAACCTAAAATCTAAACCTAACCCCAAATCTAAACCTAACCCCAAATCTAAACCTAAAATCTAAACCTAACCCCAAATCTAAACCTAAAATCTAAACTTAACCCCAAATCTAAACCTAACCCCAAATCTAAACCTAAAATCTAAACCTAACCCCAAATCTAAACCTAACCCCAAATCTAAACCTAAAATCTAAACCTAACCCCAAATCTAAACCTAAAATCTAAACCTAAAATCTAAACCTAACCCCAAATCTAAACCTAAAATCTAAACCTAACCCCAAATCTAAACCTAACCCCATATCTAAACCTAAAATCTAAACCTAACCCCAAATCTAAACCTAAAATCTAAACCTAACCCCAAATCTAATCCTAACCCCAAATCTAAACCTAAAATCTAAACCTAATCCCAAATCTAAACCTTAACCCAAATATAAACCTAAAATCTAAACATAACCCCAAATCTAAACCTAAAATCTAAACCTAACCCCAAATCTAAACCTAAAATCTAAACCTAACCCCAAATCTAAACCTAACCCCAAATCTAAACCTAAAATCTAAACCTAACCCCAAATCCAAACCTAAAATCTAAACCTAACCCCAAATCTAAACCTAACCCCAAATCTAAACCTAACCCCAAATCTAAACCTAAAATCTAAACCTAACCCCAAATCTAAACCTAACCCCAAATCTAAACCTAAAATCTAAACCTAAACCCAAATCTAAACCTAAAATCTAAACCTAAAATCTAAACCTAACCCCAAATCTAAACCTTAAGTCTAAACCTAACCCCAAATCTACACCTAACTCCAAATCTAAACCTAAAATCTAAACCTAACCCCAAATCTAAACCTAAAATCTAAACCTAACTCCAAATCTAAACCTAACCCCAAATCTAAACCTAAAATCTAAACCTAACCCCAAATCTAAACCTAACCCCAAATCTAAACCTAAAATCTAAACCTAACCCCAAATCTAAACCTTACCCCAAATATAAACCTAAAATCTAAACCTAACCCCAAATCTAAACCTAAAATCTAAACCTAACCCCAAATCTAAACCTAAAATCTAAACCTAACCCCAAATCTACACCTAACCCCAAATCTAAACCTAAAATCTAAACCTAACCCCAAATCTAAACCTAAAATCTAAACCTAACCCCAAATCTAAACCTAAAATCTAAACCTAACTCCAAATCTAAACCTAACCCCAAATCTAAACCTAAAATCTAAACCTAACTCCAAATCTAAACCTAACCCCAAATCTAAACCTAAAATCTAAACCTAACCCCAAATCTAAACCTAACCCCATATCTAAACGTAAAATCTAAACCTAACCCCAAATCTAAACCTAAAATCTAAACCTAACCCCAAATCTAAACCTAACCCCAAATCTAAACCTAAAATCTAAACCTAACCCCAAATCTAAACCTTACCCCAAATATAAACCTGAAATCTAAACCTAACCCCAAATCTAAACCTAAAATCTAAACCTAAAATCTAAACCTAACCCCAAATCTAAACCTAAAATCTAAACCTAACCCCAAATCTAAACCTAACCCCAAATCTAAACCTAAAATCTAAACCTAAAATCTAAACCTAACCCCAAATCTAAACCTAAAATCTAAACCTAACCCCAAATCTAAACCTAACCCCAAATCTAAACCTAAAATCTAAACCTAACCCCAAATCTAAACCTAAAATCTAAACCTAACCCCAAATCTAAACCTAAAATCTAAACCTAACCCCAAATCTAAACCTAACCCCAAATCTAAACCTAAAATCTAAACCTAATCCCAAATCTAAACCTAACCCCAAATCTAAACCTAAAATCTAAACCTAACCCCAAATCTAAACCTAAAATCTAAACCTAACCCCAAATCTAAACCTAACCCCAAATCTAAACCTAAAATCTAAACCTAACCCCAAATCTAAACCTAAAATCTAAACCTAACCCCAAATCTAAACCTAAAATCTAAACCTAACCCCAAATCTAAACCTAAAATCTAAACCTAACCCCAAATCTAAACCTAACCCCAAATCTAAACCTAAAATCTAAACCTAACCCCAAATCTAAACCTAAAATCTAAACCTAAAATCTAAACCTAACCCCAAATCTAAACCTAAAATCTAAACCTAACCCCAAATCTAAACCTAACACCATATCTAAACCTAAAATCTAAACCTAACCCCAAATCTAAACCTAAAATCTAAACCTAACCCCAAATCTAATCCTAACCCCAAATCTAAACCTAAAATCTAAACCTAATCCCAAATCTAAACCTTACCCCAAATCTAAACCTAAAATCTAAACCTAAACCCAAATATAAACCTAAAATCTAAACCTAAAATCTAAACCTAACCCCAAATCTAAACCTAAAATCTAAACCTAACCCCAAATCTAAACCTAAAATCTAAACCTAACCCCAAATTTAAACCTAAAATCTAAACCTAACCCCAAATCTAAACCTAAAATCTAAACCTAACCCCAAATCTAAACCTAACCCCAAATCTAAACCTAAAATCTAAACCTAAACCCAAATCTAAACCTAAAATCTAAACCTAAAATCTAAACCTAACCCCAAATCTAAATCTAAAATCTAAACCTAACCCCAAATCTACACCTAACCCCAAATCTAAACCTAAAATCTAAACCTAACCCCAAATCTAAACCTAACCCCAAATCTAAACCTAAAATCTAAACCTAACCCCAAATCTAAACCTTACCCCAAATATAAACCTAAAATCTAAACCTAACCCCAAATCTAAACCTAAAATCTAAACCTAACCCCAAATCTAAACCTAACCCCAAATCTAAACCTAAAATCTAAACCTAACCCCAAATCTAAACCTAAAATCTAAACCTAACCCCAAATCTAAACCTAACCCCATATCTAAACCTAAAATCTAAACCTAACCCCAAATCTAAACCTAAAATCTAAACCTAACCCCAAATCTAAACCTAAAATCTAAAACTAACCCCAAATCTAAACCTAAAATCTAAACCTAAAATCTAAACCTAACCCCAAATCTAAACCTAAAATCTAAACCTAACCCCAAATCTAAACCTAACCCCAAATCTAAACCTAAAATCTAAACCTAACCCCAAATTTAAACCTAAAATCTAAACCTAACCCCAAATCTAAACCTAAAATCTAAACCTAACCCCAAATCTAAACCTAAAATCTAAACCTAACTCCAAATCTAAACCTAACCCCAAATCTAAACCTAAAATCTAAACCTAAAATCTAAACCTAACCCCAAATCTAAACCTAAAATCTAAACCTAACCCCAAATCTACACCTAACCCCAAATCTAAACCTAAAATCTAAACCTAACCCCAAATCTAAACCTAAAATCTAAACCTAACCCCAAATCTAAACCTAAAATCTAAACCTAACCCCAAATCTAAACCTAACCCCAAATCTAAACCTAAAATCTAAACCTAACCCCAAATCTACACCTAACCACAAATCTAAACCTAAAATCTAAACCTAACCCCAAATCTAAACCTAAAATCTAAACCTAACCCCAAATCTAAACCTAAAATCTAAACCTAACTCCAAATCTAAACCTAACCCCAAATCTAAACCTAAAATCTAAACCTAACTCCAAATCTAAACCTAACCCCAAATCTAAACCTAAAATCTAAACCTAACCCCAAATCTAAACCTAACCCCAAATCTAAACCTAAAATCTAAACCTAACCCCAAATCTAAACCTAAAATCTAAACCTAACCCCAAATCTAAACCTAACCCCAAATCTAAACCTAAAATCTAAACCTAACCCCAAATCTAAACCTTACCCCAAATATAAACCTGAAATCTAAACCTAACCCCAAATCTAAACCTAAAATCTAAACCTAAAATCTAAACCTAACCCCAAATCTAAACCTAAAATCTAAACCTAACCCCAAATCTAAACCTAACCCCAAATCTAAACCTAAAATCTAAACCTAACCCCAAATCTAAACCTAAAATCTAAACCTAACCCCAAATCTAAACCTAAAATCTAAACCTAACCCCAAATCTAAACCTAACCCCAAATCTAAACCTAAAATCTAAACCTAACCCCAAATCTAAACCTAACCCCAAATCTAAACCTAAAATCTAAACCTAACCCCAAATCTAAACCTAAAATCTAAACCTAACCCCAAATCTAAACCTAACCCCAAATCTAAACCTAAAATCTAAACCTAACCCCAAATCTAAACCTAACCCCAAATCTAAACCTAAAATCTAAACCTAACCCCAAATCTAAACCTAAAATCTAAACTTAACCCCAAATCTAAACCTAACCCCAAATCTAAACCTAAAATCTAAACCTAACCCCAAATCTAAACCTAACCCCAAATCTAAACCTAAAATCTAAACCTAACCCCAAATCTAAACCTAAAATCTAAACCTAAAATCTAAACCTAACCCCAAATCTAAACCTAAAATCTAAACCTAACCCCAAATCTAAACCTAACCCCATATCTAAACCTAAAATCTAAACCTAACCCCAAATCTAAACCTAAAATCTAAACCTAACCCCAAATCTAATCCTAACCCCAAATCTAAACCTAAAATCTAAACCTAATCCCAAATCCAAACCTTACCCCAAATATAAACCTAAAATCTAAACATAACCCCAAATCTAAACCTAAAATCTAAACCTAACCCCAAATCTAAACCTAAAATCTAAACCTAACCCCAAATCTAAACCTAAAATCTAAACCTAACCCCAAATCCAAACCTAAAATCTAAACCTAACCCCAAATCTAAACCTAACCCCAAATCTAAACCTAACCCCAAATCTAAACCTAAAATCTAAACCTAACCCCAAATCTAAACCTAACCCCAAATCTAAACCTAAAATCTAAACCTAAACCCAAATCTAAACCTAAAATCTAAACCTAAAATCTAAACCTAACCCCAAATCTAAACCTTAAGTCTAAACCTAACCCCAAATCTACACCTAACTCCAAATCTAAACCTAAAATCTAAACCTAACCCCAAATCTAAACCTAAAATCTAAACCTAACTCCAAATCTAAACCTAACCCCAAATCTAAACCTAAAATCTAAACCTAACCCCAAATCTAAACCTAACCCCAAATCTAAACCTAAAATCTAAACCTAACCCCAAATCTAAACCTTACCCCAAATATAAACCTAAAATCTAAACCTAACCCCAAATCTAAACCTAAAATCTAAACCTAACCCCAAATCTAAACCTAAAATCTAAACCTAACCCCAAATCTACACCTAACCCCAAATCTAAACCTAAAATCTAAACCTAACCCCAAATCTAAACCTAAAATCTAAACCTAACCCCAAATCTAAACCTAAAATCTAAACCTAACTCCAAATCTAAACCTAACCCCAAATCTAAACCTAAAATCTAAACCTAACTCCAAATCTAAACCTAACCCCAAATCTAAACCTAAAATCTAAACCTAACCCCAAATCTAAACCTAACCCCATATCTAAACGTAAAATCTAAACCTAACCCCAAATCTAAACCTAAAAGCTAAACCTAACCCCAAATCTAAACCTAACCCCAAATCTAAACCTAAAATCTAAACCTAACCCCAAATCTAAACCTTACCCCAAATATAAACCTGAAATCTAAACCTAACCCCAAATCTAAACCTAAAATCTAAACCTAAAATCTAAACCTAACCCCAAATCTAAACCTAAAATCTAAACCTAACCCCAAATCTAAACCTAACCCCAAATCTAAACCTAAAATCTAAACCTAAAATCTAAACCTAACCCCAAATCTAAACCTAAAATCTAAACCTAACCCCAAATCTAAACCTAACCCCAAATCTAAACCTAAAATCTAAACCTAACCCCAAATCTAAACCTAAAATCTAAACCTAACCCCAAATCTAAACCTAAAATCTAAACCTAACCCCAAATCTAAACCTAACCCCAAATCTAAACCTAAAATCTAAACCTAACCCCAAATCCAAACCTAAAATCTAAACCTAACCCCAAATCTAAACCTAACCCCAAATCTAAACCTAAAATCTAAACCTAACCCCAAATCTAAACCTAACCCCAAATCTAAACCTAAAATCTAAACCTAACCCCAAATCTAAACCTTACCCCAAATATAAACCTGAAATCTAAACCTAACCCCAAATCTAAACCTAAAATCTAAACCTAAAATCTAAACCTAACCCCAAATCTAAACCTAAAATCTAAACCTAACCCCAAATCTAAACCTAACCCCAAATCTAAACCTAAAATCTAAACCTAACCCCAAATCTAAACCTAAAATCTAAACCTAACCCCAAATCTAAACCTAAAATCTAAACCTAACCCCAAATCTAAACCTAACCCCAAATCTAAACCTAAAATCTAAACCTAACCCCAAATCTAAACCTAACCCCAAATCTAAACCTAAAATCTAAACCTAACCCCAAATCTAAACCTAAAATCTAAACCTAACCCCAAATCTAAACCTAACCCCAAATCTAAACCTAAAATCTAAACCTAACCCCAAATCTAAACCTAACCCCAAATCTAAACCTAAAATCTAAACCTAACCCCAAATCTAAACCTAAAATCTAAACTTAACCCCAAATCTAAACCTAACCCCAAATCTAAACCTAAAATCTAAACCTAACCCCAAATCTAAACCTAACCCCAAATCTAAACCTAAAATCTAAACCTAACCCCAAATCTAAACCTAAAATCTAAACCTAAAATCTAAACCTAACCCCAAATCTAAACCTAAAATCTAAACCTAACCCCAAATCTAAACCTAACCCCATATCTAAACCTAAAATCTAAACCTAACCCCAAATCTAAACCTAAAATCTAAACCTAACCCCAAATCTAATCCTAACCCCAAATCTAAACCTAAAATCTAAACCTAATCCCAAATCTAAACCTTAACCCAAATATAAACCTAAAATCTAAACATAACCCCAAATCTAAACCTAAAATCTAAACCTAACCCCAAATCTAAACCTAAAATCTAAACCTAACCCCAAATCTAAACCTAACCCCAAATCTAAACCTAAAATCTAAACCTAACCCCAAATCCAAACCTAAAATCTAAACCTAACCCCAAATCTAAACCTAACCCCAAATCTAAACCTAACCCCAAATCTAAACCTAAAATCTAAACCTAACCCCAAATCTAAACCTAACCCCAAATCTAAACCTAAAATCTAAACCTAAACCCAAATCTAAACCTAAAATCTAAACCTAAAATCTAAACCTAACCCCAAATCTAAACCTTAAGTCTAAACCTAACCCCAAATCTACACCTAACTCCAAATCTAAACCTAAAATCTAAACCTAACCCCAAATCTAAACCTAAAATCTAAACCTAACTCCAAATCTAAACCTAACCCCAAATCTAAACCTAAAATCTAAACCTAACCCCAAATCTAAACCTAACCCCAAATCTAAACCTAAAATCTAAACCTAACCCCAAATCTAAACCTTACCCCAAATATAAACCTAAAATCTAAACCTAACCCCAAATCTAAACCTAAAATCTAAACCTAACCCCAAATCTAAACCTAAAATCTAAACCTAACCCCAAATCTACACCTAACCCCAAATCTAAACCTAAAATCTAAACCTAACCCCAAATCTAAACCTAAAATCTAAACCTAACCCCAAATCTAAACCTAAAATCTAAACCTAACTCCAAATCTAAACCTAACCCCAAATCTAAACCTAAAATCTAAACCTAACTCCAAATCTAAACCTAACCCCAAATCTAAACCTAAAATCTAAACCTAACCCCAAATCTAAACCTAACCCCATATCTAAACGTAAAATCTAAACCTAACCCCAAATCTAAACCTAAAATCTAAACCTAACCCCAAATCTAAACCTAACCCCAAATCTAAACCTAAAATCTAAACCTAACCCCAAATCTAAACCTTACCCCAAATATAAACCTGAAATCTAAACCTAACCCCAAATCTAAACCTAAAATCTAAACCTAAAATCTAAACCTAACCCCAAATCTAAACCTAAAATCTAAACCTAACCCCAAATCTAAACCTAACCCCAAATCTAAACCTAAAATCTAAACCTAAAATCTAAACCTAACCCCAAATCTAAACCTAAAATCTAAACCTAACCCCAAATCTAAACCTAACCCCAAATCTAAACCTAAAATCTAAACCTAACCCCAAATCTAAACCTAAAATCTAAACCTAACCCCAAATCTAAACCTAAAATCTAAACCTAACCCCAAATCTAAACCTAACCCCAAATCTAAACCTAAAATCTAAACCTAATCCCAAATCTAAACCTAACCCCAAATCTAAACCTAAAATCTAAACCTAACCCCAAATCTAAACCTAAAATCTAAACCTAACCCCAAATCTAAACCTAACCCCAAATCTAAACCTAAAATCTAAACCTAACCCCAAATCTAAACCTAAAATCTAAACCTAACCCCAAATCTAAACCTAAAATCTAAACCTAACCCCAAATCTAAACCTAAAATCTAAACCTAACCCCAAATCTAAACCTAACCCCAAATCTAAACCTAAAATCTAAACCTAACCCCAAATCTAAACCTAAAATCTAAACCTAAAATCTAAACCTAACCCCAAATCTAAACCTAAAATCTAAACCTAACCCCAAATCTAAACCTAACACCATATCTAAACCTAAAATCTAAACCTAACCCCAAATCTAAACCTAAAATCTAAACCTAACCCCAAATCTAATCCTAACCCCAAATCTAAACCTAAAATCTAAACCTAATCCCAAATCTAAACCTTACCCCAAATCTAAACCTAAAATCTAAACCTAAACCCAAATATAAACCTAAAATCTAAACCTAAAATCTAAACCTAACCCCAAATCTAAACCTAAAATCTAAACCTAACCCCAAATCTAAACCTAAAATCTAAACCTAACCCCAAATTTAAACCTAAAATCTAAACCTAACCCCAAATCTAAACCTAAAATCTAAACCTAACCCCAAATCTAAACCTAACCCCAAATCTAAACCTAAAATCTAAACCTAAACCCAAATCTAAACCTAAAATCTAAACCTAAAATCTAAACCTAACCCCAAATCTAAATCTAAAATCTAAACCTAACCCCAAATCTACACCTAACCCCAAATCTAAACCTAAAATCTAAACCTAACCCCAAATCTAAACCTAACCCCAAATCTAAACCTAAAATCTAAACCTAACCCCAAATCTAAACCTTACCCCAAATATAAACCTAAAATCTAAACCTAACCCCAAATCTAAACCTAAAATCTAAACCTAACCCCAAATCTAAACCTAACCCCAAATCTAAACCTAAAATCTAAACCTAACCCCAAATCTAAACCTAAAATCTAAACCTAACCCCAAATCTAAACCTAACCCCATATCTAAACCTAAAATCTAAACCTAACCCCAAATCTAAACCTAAAATCTAAACCTAACCCCAAATCTAAACCTAAAATCTAAAACTAACCCCAAATCTAAACCTAAAATCTAAACCTAAAATCTAAACCTAACCCCAAATCTAAACCTAAAATCTAAACCTAACCCCAAATCTAAACCTAACCCCAAATCTAAACCTAAAATCTAAACCTAACCCCAAATTTAAACCTAAAATCTAAACCTAACCCCAAATCTAAACCTAAAATCTAAACCTAACCCCAAATCTAAACCTAACCCCAAATCTAAACCTAAAATCTAAACCTAAACCCAAATCTAAACCTAAAATCTAAACCTAAAATCTAAACCTAACCCCAAATCTAAACCTAAAATCTAAACCTAACCCCAAATCTACACCTAACCCCAAATCTAAACCTAAAATCTAAACCTAACCCCAAATCTAAACCTAAAATCTAAACCTAACCCCAAATCTAAACCTAAAATCTAAACCTAACCCCAAATCTAAACCTAACCCCAAATCTAAACCTAAAATCTAAACCTAACCCCAAATCTACACCTAACCACAAATCTAAACCTAAAATCTAAACCTAACCCCAAATCTAAACCTAAAATCTAAACCTAACCCCAAATCTAAACCTAAAATCTAAACCTAACTCCAAATCTAAACCTAACCCCAAA
The DNA here is from genome assembly GCF_037038585.1 of Patagioenas fasciata. Lineage (NCBI taxonomy): Eukaryota > Metazoa > Chordata > Aves > Columbiformes > Columbidae > Patagioenas > Patagioenas fasciata. Next base: position 240,916 of record NW_027288513.1, read on the forward strand.
TCTAAACCTAAAATCTAAACCTAACTCCAAATCTAAACCTAACCCCAAATCTAAACCTAAAATCTAAACCTAACCCCAAATCTAAACCTAACCCCAAATCTAAACCTAAAATCTAAACCTAACCCCAAATCTAAACCTAAAATCTAAACCTAACCCCAAATCTAAACCTAACCCCAAATCTAAACCTAAAATCTAAACCTAACCCCAAATCTAAACCTTACCCCAAATATAAACCTGAAATCTAAACCTAACCCCAAATCTAAACCTAAAATCTAAACCTAAAATCTAAACCTAACCCCAAATCTAAACCTAAAATCTAAACCTAACCCCAAATCTAAACCTAACCCCAAATCTAAACCTAAAATCTAAACCTAACCCCAAATCTAAACCTAAAATCTAAACCTAACCCCAAATCTAAACCTAAAATCTAAACCTAACCCCAAATCTAAACCTAACCCCAAATCTAAACCTAAAATCTAAACCTAACCCCAAATCTAAACCTAACCCCAAATCTAAACCTAAAATCTAAACCTAACCCCAAATCTAAACCTAAAATCTAAACCTAACCCCAAATCTAAACCTAACCCCAAATCTAAACCTAAAATCTAAACCTAACCCCAAATCTAAACCTAACCCCAAATCTAAACCTAAAATCTAAACCTAACCCCAAATCTAAACCTAAAATCTAAACTTAACCCCAAATCTAAACCTAACCCCAAATCTAAACCTAAAATCTAAACCTAACCCCAAATCTAAACCTAACCCCAAATCTAAACCTAAAATCTAAACCTAACCCCAAATCTAAACCTAAAATCTAAACCTAAAATCTAAACCTAACCCCAAATCTAAACCTAAAATCTAAACCTAACCCCAAATCTAAACCTAACCCCATATCTAAACCTAAAATCTAAACCTAACCCCAAATCTAAACCTAAAATCTAAACCTAACCCCAAATCTAATCCTAACCCCAAATCTAAACCTAAAATCTAAACCTAATCCCAAATCCAAACCTTACCCCAAATATAAACCTAAAATCTAAACATAACCCCAAATCTAAACCTAAAATCTAAACCTAACCCCAAATCTAAACCTAAAATCTAAACCTAACCCCAAATCTAAACCTAAAATCTAAACCTAACCCCAAATCCAAACCTAAAATCTAAACCTAACCCCAAATCTAAACCTAACCCCAAATCTAAACCTAACCCCAAATCTAAACCTAAAATCTAAACCTAACCCCAAATCTAAACCTAACCCCAAATCTAAACCTAAAATCTAAACCTAAACCCAAATCTAAACCTAAAATCTAAACCTAAAATCTAAACCTAACCCCAAATCTAAACCTTAAGTCTAAACCTAACCCCAAATCTACACCTAACTCCAAATCTAAACCTAAAATCTAAACCTAACCCCAAATCTAAACCTAAAATCTAAACCTAACTCCAAATCTAAACCTAACCCCAAATCTAAACCTAAAATCTAAACCTAACCCCAAATCTAAACCTAACCCCAAATCTAAACCTAAAATCTAAACCTAACCCCAAATCTAAACCTTACCCCAAATATAAACCTAAAATCTAAACCTAACCCCAAATCTAAACCTAAAATCTAAACCTAACCCCAAATCTAAACCTAAAATCTAAACCTAACCCCAAATCTACACCTAACCCCAAATCTAAACCTAAAATCTAAACCTAACCCCAAATCTAAACCTAAAATCTAAACCTAACCCCAAATCTAAACCTAAAATCTAAACCTAACTCCAAATCTAAACCTAACCCCAAATCTAAACCTAAAATCTAAACCTAACTCCAAATCTAAACCTAACCCCAAATCTAAACCTAAAATCTAAACCTAACCCCAAATCTAAACCTAACCCCATATCTAAACGTAAAATCTAAACCTAACCCCAAATCTAAACCTAAAAGCTAAACCTAACCCCAAATCTAAACCTAACCCCAAATCTAAACCTAAAATCTAAACCTAACCCCAAATCTAAACCTTACCCCAAATATAAACCTGAAATCTAAACCTAACCCCAAATCTAAACCTAAAATCTAAACCTAAAATCTAAACCTAACCCCAAATCTAAACCTAAAATCTAAACCTAACCCCAAATCTAAACCTAACCCCAAATCTAAACCTAAAATCTAAACCTAAAATCTAAACCTAACCCCAAATCTAAACCTAAAATCTAAACCTAACCCCAAATCTAAACCTAACCCCAAATCTAAACCTAAAATCTAAACCTAACCCCAAATCTAAACCTAAAATCTAAACCTAACCCCAAATCTAAACCTAAAATCTAAACCTAACCCCAAATCTAAACCTAACCCCAAATCTAAACCTAAAATCTAAACCTAATCCCAAATCTAAACCTAACCCCAAATCTAAACCTAAAATCTAAACCTAACCCCAAATCTAAACCTAAAATCTAAACCTAACCCCAAATCTAAACCTAACCCCAAATCTAAACCTAAAATCTAAACCTAACCCCAAATCTAAACCTAAAATCTAAACCTAACCCCAAATCTAAACCTAAAATCTAAACCTAACCCCAAATCTAAACCTAAAATCTAAACCTAACCCCAAATCTAAACCTAACCCCAAATCTAAACCTAAAATCTAAACCTAACCCCAAATCTAAACCTAAAATCTAAACCTAAAATCTAAACCTAACCCCAAATCTAAACCTAAAATCTAAACCTAACCCCAAATCTAAACCTAACACCATATCTAAACCTAAAATCTAAACCTAACCCCAAATCTAAACCTAAAATCTAAACCTAACCCCAAATCTAATCCTAACCCCAAATCTAAACCTAAAATCTAAACCTAATCCCAAATCTAAACCTTACCCCAAATCTAAACCTAAAATCTAAACCTAAACCCAAATATAAACCTAAAATCTAAACCTAAAATCTAAACCTAACCCCAAATCTAAACCTAAAATCTAAACCTAACCCCAAATCTAAACCTAAAATCTAAACCTAACCCCAAATTTAAACCTAAAATCTAAACCTAACCCCAAATCTAAACCTAAAATCTAAACCTAACCCCAAATCTAAACCTAACCCCAAATCTAAACCTAAAATCTAAACCTAAACCCAAATCTAAACCTAAAATCTAAACCTAAAATCTAAACCTAACCCCAAATCTAAATCTAAAATCTAAACCTAACCCCAAATCTACACCTAACCCCAAATCTAAACCTAAAATCTAAACCTAACCCCAAATCTAAACCTAAAATCTAAACCTAACTCCAAATCTAAACCTAACCCCAAATCTAAACCTAACCCCAAATCTAAACCTAAAATCTAAACCTAACCCCAAATCTAAACCTTACCCCAAATATAAACCTAAAATCTAAACCTAACCCCAAATCTAAACCTAAAATCTAAACCTAACCCCAAATCTAAACCTAACCCCAAATCTAAACCTAAAATCTAAACCTAACCCCAAATCTACACCTAACCCCAAATCTAAACCTAAAATCTAAACCTAACCCCAAATCTAAACCTAAAATCTAAACCTAACCCCAAATCTAAACCTAAAATCTAAACCTAACTCCAAATCTAAACCTAACCCCAAATCTAAACCTAAAATCTAAACCTAACTCCAAATCTAAACCTAACCCCAAATCTAAAGCTAAAATCTAAACCTAACCCCAAATCTAAACCTAACCCCATATCTAAACGTAAAATCTAAACCTAACCCCAAATCTAAACCTAAAATCTAAACCTAACCCCAAATCTAAACCTAACCCCAAATCTAAACCTAAAATCTAAACCTAACCCCAAATCTAAACCTTACCCCAAATATAAACCTGAAATCTAAACCTAACCCCAAATCTAAACCTAAAATCTAAACCTAAAATCTAAACCTAACCCCAAATCTAAACCTAAAATCTAAACCTAACCCCAAATCTAAACCTAAAATCTAAACCTAACTCCAAATCTAAACCTAACCCCAAATCTAAACCTAAAATCTAAACCTAACTCCAAATCTAAACCTAACCCCAAATCTAAACCTAAAATCTAAACCTAACCCCAAATCTAAACCTAACCCCATATCTAAACGTAAAATCTAAACCTAACCCCAAATCTAAACCTAAAAGCTAAACCTAACCCCAAATCTAAACCTAACCCCAAATCTAAACCTAAAATCTAAACCTAACCCCAAATCTAAACCTTACCCCAAATATAAACCTGAAATCTAAACCTAACCCCAAATCTAAACCTAAAATCTAAACCTAAAATCTAAACCTAACCCCAAATCTAAACCTAAAATCTAAACCTAACCCCAAATCTAAACCTAACCCCAAATCTAAACCTAAAATCTAAACCTAAAATCTAAACCTAACCCCAAATCTAAACCTAAAATCTAAACCTAACCCCAAATCTAAACCTAACCCCAAATCTAAACCTAAAATCTAAACCTAACCCCAAATCTAAACCTAAAATCTAAACCTAACCCCAAATCTAAACCTAACCCCAAATCTAAACCTAAAATCTAAACCTAATCCCAAATCTAAACCTAACCCCAAATCTAAACCTAAAATCTAAACCTAACCCCAAATCTAAACCTAAAATCTAAACCTAACCCCAAATCTAAACCTAACCCCAAATCTAAACCTAAAATCTAAACCTAACCCCAAATCTAAACCTAAAATCTAAACCTAACCCCAAATCTAAACCTAAAATCTAAACCTAACCCCAAATCTAAACCTAAAATCTAAACCTAACCCCAAATCTAAACCTAACCCCAAATCTAAACCTAAAATCTAAACCTAACCCCAAATCTAAACCTAAAATCTAAACCTAACCCCAAATCTAAACCTAAAATCTAAACCTAAAATCTAAACCTAACCCCAAATCTAAACCTAAAATCTAAACCTAACCCCAAATCTAAACCTAACACCATATCTAAACCTAAAATCTAAACCTAACCCCAAATCTAAACCTAAAATCTAAACCTAACCCCAAATCTAATCCTAACCCCAAATCTAAACCTAAAATCTAAACCTAATCCCAAATCTAAACCTTACCCCAAATCTAAACCTAAAATCTAAACCTAAACCCAAATATAAACCTAAAATCTAAACCTAAAATCTAAACCTAACCCCAAATCTAAACCTAAAATCTAAACCTAACCCCAAATCTAAACCTAAAATCTAAACCTAACCCCAAATTTAAACCTAAAATCTAAACCTAACCCCAAATCTAAACCTAAAATCTAAACCTAACCCCAAATCTAAACCTAACCCCAAATCTAAACCTAAAATCTAAACCTAAACCCAAATCTAAACCTAAAATCTAAACCTAAAATCTAAACCTAACCCCAAATCTAAATCTAAAATCTAAACCTAACCCCAAATCTACACCTAACCCCAAATCTAAACCTAAAATCTAAACCTAACCCCAAATCTAAACCTAAAATCTAAACCTAACTCCAAATCTAAACCTAACCCCAAATCTAAACCTAACCCCAAATCTAAACCTAAAATCTAAACCTAACCCCAAATCTAAACCTTACCCCAAATATAAACCTAAAATCTAAACCTAACCCCAAATCTAAACCTAAAATCTAAACCTAACCCCAAATCTAAACCTAACCCCAAATCTAAACCTAAAATCTAAACCTAACCCCAAATCTACACCTAACCCCAAATCTAAACCTAAAATCTAAACCTAACCCCAAATCTAAACCTAAAATCTAAACCTAACCCCAAATCTAAACCTAAAATCTAAACCTAACTCCAAATCTAAACCTAACCCCAAATCTAAACCTAAAATCTAAACCTAACTCCAAATCTAAACCTAACCCCAAATCTAAAGCTAAAATCTAAACCTAACCCCAAATCTAAACCTAACCCCATATCTAAACGTAAAATCTAAACCTAACCCCAAATCTAAACCTAAAATCTAAACCTAACCCCAAATCTAAACCTAACCCCAAATCTAAACCTAAAATCTAAACCTAACCCCAAATCTAAACCTTACCCCAAATATAAACCTGAAATCTAAACCTAACCCCAAATCTAAACCTAAAATCTAAACCTAAAATCTAAACCTAACCCCAAATCTAAACCTAAAATCTAAACCTAACCCCAAATCTAAACCTAAAATCTAAACCTAACCCCAAATCTAAACCTAAAATCTAAACCTAACCCCAAATCTAAACCTAACCCCAAATCTAAACCTAAAATCTAAACCTAACCCCAAATCTAAACCTAACCCCAAATCTAAACCTAAAATCTAAACCTAACCCCAAATCTAAACCTAAAATCTAAACCTAACCCCAAATCTAAACCTAACCCCAAATCTAAACCTAAAATCTAAACCTAACCCCAAATCTAAACCTAACCCCAAATCTAAACCTAAAATCTAAACCTAACCCCAAATCTAAACCTAAAATCTAAACCTAAAATCTAAACCTAACCCCAAATCTAAACCTAAAATCTAAACCTAACCCCAAATCTAAACCTAACCCCATATCTAAACCTAAAATCTAAACCTAACCCCAAATCTAAACCTAAAATCTAAACCTAACCCCAAATCTAATCCTAACCCCAAATCTAAACCTAAAATCTAAACCTAATCCCAAATCTAAACCTTACCCCAAATATAAACCTAAAATCTAAACATAACCCCAAATCTAAACCTAAAATCTAAACCTAACCCCAAATCTAAACCTAAAATCTAAACCTAACCCCAAATCTAAACCTAACCCCAAATCTAAACCTAAAATCTAAACCTAACCCCAAATCTAAACCTAAAATCTAAACCTAACCCCAAATCTAAACCTAACCCCAAATCTAAACCTAACCCCAAATCTAAACCTAAAATCTAAACCTAACCCCATATCTAAACCTAAAATCTAAACCTAACCCCAAATCTAAACCTAAAATCTAAACCTAACCCCAAATCTAATCCTAACCCCAAATCTAAACCTAAAATCTAAACCTAATCCCAAATCTAAACCTTACCCCAAATATAAACCTAAAATCTAAACATAACCCCAAATCTAAACCTAAAATCTAAACCTAACCCCAAATCTAAACCTAAAATCTAAACCTAACCCCAAATCTAAACCTAACCCCAAATCTAAACCTAAAATCTAAACCTAACCCCAAATCCAAACCTAAAATCTAAACCTAACCCCAAATCTAAACCTAACCCCAAATCTAAACCTAACCCCAAATCTAAACCTAAAATCTAAACCTAACCCCAAATCTAAACCTAACCCCAAATCTAAACCTAAAATCTAAACCTAAACCCAAATCTAAACCTAAAATCTAAACCTAAAATCTAAACCTAACCCCAAATCTAAACCTTAAGTCTAAACCTAACCCCAAATCTACACCTAACTCCAAATCTAAACCTAAAATCTAAACCTAACCCCAAATCTAAACCTAAAATCTAAACCTAACTCCAAATCTAAACCTAACCCCAAATCTAAACCTAAAATCTAAACCTAACCCCAAATCTAAACCTAACCCCAAATCTAAACCTAAAATCTAAACCTAACCCCAAATCTAAACCTTACCCCAAATATAAACCTAAAATCTAAACCTAACCCCAAATCTAAACCTAAAATCTAAACCTAACCCCAAATCTAAACCTAAAATCTAAACCTAACCCCAAATCTACACCTAACCCCAAATCTAAACCTAAAATCTAAACCTAACCCCAAATCTAAACCTAAAATCTAAACCTAACCCCAAATCTAAACCTAAAATCTAAACCTAACTCCAAATCTAAACCTAACCCCAAATCTAAACCTAAAATCTAAACCTAACTCCAAATCTAAACCTAACCCCAAATCTAAACCTAAAATCTAAACCTAACCCCAAATCTAAACCTAACCCCATATCTAAACGTAAAATCTAAACCTAACCCCAAATCTAAACCTAAAATCTAAACCTAACCCCAAATCTAAACCTAACCCCAAATCTAAACCTAAAATCTAAACCTAACCCCAAATCTAAACCTTACCCCAAATATAAACCTGAAATCTAAACCTAACCCCAAATCTAAACCTAAAATCTAAACCTAAAATCTAAACCTAACCCCAAATCTAAACCTAAAATCTAAACCTAACCCCAAATCTAAACCTAACCCCAAATCTAAACCTAAAATCTAAACCTAAAATCTAAACCTAACCCCAAATCTAAACCTAAAATCTAAACCTAACCCCAAATCTAAACCTAACCCCAAATCTAAACCTAAAATCTAAACCTAACCCCAAATCTAAACCTAAAATCTAAACCTAACCCCAAATCTAAACCTAAAATCTAAACCTAACCCCAAATCTAAACCTAACCCCAAATCTAAACCTAAAATCTAAACCTAATCCCAAATCTAAACCTAACCCCAAATCTAAACCTAAAATCTAAACCTAACCCCAAATCTAAACCTAAAATCTAAACCTAACCCCAAATCTAAACCTAACCCCAAATCTAAACCTAAAATCTAAACCTAACCCCAAATCTAAACCTAAAATCTAAACCTAACCCCAAATCTAAACCTAAAATCTAAACCTAACCCCAAATCTAAACCTAAAATCTAAACCTAACCCCAAATCTAAACCTAACCCCAAATCTAAACCTAAAATCTAAACCTAACCCCAAATCTAAACCTAAAATCTAAACCTAAAATCTAAACCTAACCCCAAATCTAAACCTAAAATCTAAACCTAACCCCAAATCTAAACCTAACACCATATCTAAACCTAAAATCTAAACCTAACCCCAAATCTAAACCTAAAATCTAAACCTAACCCCAAATCTAAACCTAAAATCTAAACCTAAAATCTAAACCTAATCCCAAATCTAAACCTTACCCCAAATCTAAACCTAAAATCTAAACCTAAACCCAAATATAAACCTAAAATCTAAACCTAAAATCTAAACCTAACCCCAAATCTAAACCTAAAATCTAAACCTAACCCCAAATCTAAACCTAAAATCTAAACCTAACCCCAAATTTAAACCTAAAATCTAAACCTAACCCCAAATCTAAACCTAAAATCTAAACCTAACCCCAAATCTAAACCTAACCCCAAATCTAAACCTAAAATCTAAACCTAAACCCAAATCTAAACCTAAAATCTAAACCTAAAATCTAAACCTAACCCCAAATCTAAATCTAAAATCTAAACCTAACCCCAAATCTACACCTAACCCCAAATCTAAACCTAAAATCTAAACCTAACCCCAAATCTAAACCTAAAATCTAAACCTAACTCCAAATCTAAACCTAACCCCAAATCTAAACCTAACCCCAAATCTAAACCTAAAATCTAAACCTAACCCCAAATCTAAACCTTACCCCAAATATAAACCTAAAATCTAAACCTAACCCCAAATCTAAACCTAAAATCTAAACCTAACCCCAAATCTAAACCTAACCCCAAATCTAAACCTAAAATCTAAACCTAACCCCAAATCTACACCTAACCCCAAATCTAAACCTAAAATCTAAACCTAACCCCAAATCTAAACCTAAAATCTAAACCTAACCCCAAATCTAAACCTAAAATCTAAACCTAACTCCAAATCTAAACCTAACCCCAAATCTAAACCTAAAATCTAAACCTAACTCCAAATCTAAACCTAACCCCAAATCTAAAGCTAAAATCTAAACCTAACCCCAAATCTAAACCTAACCCCATATCTAAACGTAAAATCTAAACCTAACCCCAAATCTAAACCTAAAATCTAAACCTAACCCCAATTCTAAACCTAACCCCAAATCTAAACCTAAAATCTAAACCTAACCCCAAATCTAAACCTTACCCCAAATATAAACCTGAAATCTAAACCTAACCCCAAATCTAAACCTAAAATCTAAACCTAAAATCTAAACCTAACCCCAAATCTAAACCTAAAATCTAAACCTAACCCCAAATCTAAACCTAACCCCAAATCTAAACCTAAAATCTAAACCTAACCCCAAATCTAAACCTAAAATCTAAACCTAACCCCAAATCTAAACCTAAAATCTAAACCTAACCCCAAATCTAAACCTAACCCCAAATCTAAACCTAAAATCTAAACCTAACCCCAAATCTAAACCTAACCCCAAATCTAAACCTAAAATCCAAACCTAACCCCAAATCTAAACCTAAAATCTAAACCTAACCCCAAATCTAAACCTAACCCCAAATCTAAACCTAAAATCTAAACCTAACCCCAAATCTAAACCTAACCCCAAATCTAAACCTAAAATCTAAACCTAACCCCAAATCTAAACCTAAAATCTAAACCTAAAATCTAAACCTAACCCCAAATCTAAACCTAAAATCTAAACCTAACCCCAAATCTAAACCTAACCCCATATCTAAACCTAAAATCTAAACCTAACCCCAAATCTAAACCTAAAATCTAAACCTAACCCCAAATCTAATCCTAACCCCAAATCTAAACCTAAAATCTAAACCTAATCCCAAATCTAAACCTTACCCCAAATATAAACCTAAAATCTAAACATAACCCCAAATCTAAACCTAAAATCTAAACCTAACCCCAATTCTAAACCTAACCCCAAATCTAAACCTAAAATCTAAACCTAACCCCAAATCTAAACCTTACCCCAAATATAAACCTGAAATCTAAACCTAACCCCAAATCTAAACCTAAAATCTAAACCTAAAATCTAAACCTAACCCCAAATCTAAACCTAAAATCTAAACCTAACCCCAAATCTAAACCTAACCCCAAATCTAAACCTAAAATCTAAACCTAACCCCAAATCTAAACCTAAAATCTAAACCTAACCCCAAATCTAAACCTAAAATCTAAACCTAACCCCAAATCTAAACCTAACCCCAAATCTAAACCTAAAATCTAAACCTAACCCCAAATCTAAACCTAACCCCAAATCTAAACCTAAAATCCAAACCTAACCCCAAATCTAAACCTAAAATCTAAACCTAACCCCAAATCTAAACCTAACCCCAAATCTAAACCTAAAATCTAAACCTAACCCCAAATCTAAACCTAACCCCAAATCTAAACCTAAAATCTAAACCTAACCCCAAATCTAAACCTAAAATCTAAACCTAAAATCTAAACCTAACCCCAAATCTAAACCTAAAATCTAAACCTAACCCCAAATCTAAACCTAACCCCATATCTAAACCTAAAATCTAAACCTAACCCCAAATCTAAACCTAAAATCTAAACCTAACCCCAAATCTAATCCTAACCCCAAATCTAAACCTAAAATCTAAACCTAATCCCAAATCTAAACCTTACCCCAAATATAAACCTAAAATCTAAACATAACCCCAAATCTAAACCTAAAATCTAAACCTAACTCCAAATCTAAACCTAAAATCTAAACCTAACCCCAAATCTAAACCTAACCCCAAATCTAAACCTAAAATCTAAACCTAACCCCAAATCTAAACCTAAAATCTAAACCTAACCCCAAATCTAAACCTAACCCCAAATCTAAACCTAACCCCAAATCTAAACCTAAAATCTAAACCTAACCCCAAATCTAAACCTAACCCCAAATCTAAACCTAAAATCTAAACCTAAACCCAAATCTAAACCTAAAATCTAAACCTAAAATCTAAACCTAACCCCAAATCTAAACCTTAAGTCTAAACCTAACCCCAAATCTACACCTAACTCCAAATCTAAACCTAAAATCTAAACCTAACCCCAAATCTAAACCTAAAATCTAAACCTAACTCCAAATCTAAACCTAACCCCAAATCTAAACCTAAAATCTAAACCTAACCCCAAATCTAAACCTAACCCCAAATCTAAACCTAAAATCTAAACCTAACCCCAAATCTAAACCTTACCCCAAATATAAACCTAAAATCTAAACCTAACCCCAAATCTAAACCTAAAATCTAAACCTAACCCCAAATCTACACCTAACCCCAAATCTAAACCTAAAATCTAAACCTAACCCCAAATCTAAACCTAAAATCTAAACCTAACCCCAAATCTAAACCTAAAATCTAAACCTAACTCCAAATCTAAACCTAACCCCAAATCTAAACCTAAAATCTAAACCTAACCCCAAATCTAAACCTAACCCCAAATCTAAACCTAAAATCTAAACCTAACCCCAAATCTAAACCTTACCCCAAATATAAACCTAAAATCTAAACCTAACCCCAAATCTAAACCTAAAATCTAAACCTAACCCCAAATCTAAACCTAACCCCAAATCTAAACCTAAAATCTAAACCTAACCCCAAATCTACACCTAACCCCAAATCTAAACCTAAAATCTAAACCTAACCCCAAATCTAAACCTAAAATCTAAACCTAACCCCAAATCTAAACCTAAAATCTAAACCTAACTCCAAATCTAAACGTAACCCCAAATCTAAACCTAAAATCTAAACCTAACTCCAAATCTAAACCTAACCCCAAATCTAAACCTAAAATCTAAACCTAACCCCAAATCTAAACCTAACCCCATATCTAAACGTAAAATCTAAACCTAACCCCAAATCTAAACCTAAAATCTAAACCTAACCCCAAATCTAAACCTAACCCCAAATCTAAACCTAAAATCTAAACCTAACCCCAAATCTAAACCTTACCCCAAATATAAACCTGAAATCTAAACCTAACCCCAAATCTAAACCTAAAATCTAAACCTAAAATCTAAACCTAACCCCAAATCTAAACCTAAAATCTAAACCTAACCCCAAATCTAAACCTAACCCCAAATCTAAACCTAAAATCTAAACCTAACCCCAAATCTAAACCTAAAATCTAAACCTAACCCCAAATCTAAACCTAAAATCTAAACCTAACCCCAAATCTAAACCTAACCCCAAATCTAAACCTAAAATCTAAACCTAACCCCAAATCTAAACCTAACCCCAAATCTAAACCTAAAATCTAAACCTAACCCCAAATCTAAACCTAAAATCTAAACCTAACCCCAAATCTAAACCTAAAATCTAAACCTAACCCCAAATCTAAACCTAACCCCAAATCTAAACCTAAAATCTAAACCTAACCCCAAATCTAAACCTAAAATCTAAACCTAAAATCTAAACCTAACCCCAAATCTAAACCTAAAATCTAAACCTAACCCCAAATCTAAACCTAACCCCATATCTAAAACTAAAATCTAAACCTAACCCCAAATCTAAACCTAACCCCAAATCTAAACCTAAAATCTAAACCTAACCCCAAATCTAAACCTTACCCCAAATATAAACCTGAAATCTAAACCTAACCCCAAATCTAAACCTAAAATCTAAACCTAACCCCAAATCTAAACCTAAAATCTAAACCTAACCCCAAATCTAAACCTAACCCCAAATCTAAACCTAAAATCTAAACCTAACCCCAAATCTAAACCTAAAATCTAAACCTAACCCCAAATCTAAACCTAAAATCTAAACCTAACCCCAAATCTAAACCTAACCCCAAATCTAAACCTAAAATCTAAACCTAACCCCAAATCTAAACCTAACCCCAAATCTAAACCTAAAATCTAAACCTAACCCCAAATCTAAACCTAAAATCTAAACCTAACCCCAAATCTAAACCTAACCCCAAATCTAAACCTAAAATCTAAACCTAACCCCAAATCTAAACCTAAAATCTAAACCTAAAATCTAAACCTAACCCCAAATCTAAACCTAAAATCTAAACCTAACCCCAAATCTAAACCTAACCCCAAATCTAAACCTAAAATCTAAACCTAACCCCAAATCTAAACCTAACCCCAAATCTAAACCTAAAATCTAAACCTAACCCCAAATCTAAACCTAAAATCTAAACCTAAAATCTAAACCTAACCCCAAATCTAAACCTAAAATCTAAACCTAACCCCAAATCTAAACCTAACCCCATATCTAAACCTAAAATCTAAACCTAACCCCAAATCTAAACCTAAAATCTAAACCTAACCCCAAATCTAATCCTAAACCCAAATCTAAACCTAAAATCTAAACCTAATCCCAAATCTAAACCTTACCCCAAATATAAACCTAAAATCTAAACATAACCCCAAATCTAAACCTAAAATCTAAACCTAACCCCAAATCTAAACCTAAAATCTAAACCTAACCCCAAATCTAAACCTAACCCCAAATCTAAACCTAAAATCTAAACCTAACCCCAAATCTAAACCTAAAATCTAAACCTAACCCCAAATCTAAACCTAACCCCAAATCTAAACCTAACCCCAAATCTAAACCTAACCCCAAATCTAAACCTAAAATCTAAACCTAACCCCAAATCTAAACCTAACCCCAAATCTAAACCTAAAATCTAAACCTAAACCCAAATCTAAACCTAAAATCTAAACCTAAAATCTAAACCTAACCCCAAATCTAAACCTTAAGTCTAAACCTAACCCCAAATCTACACCTAACTCCAAATCTAAACCTAAAATCTAAACCTAACCCCAAATCTAAACCTAAAATCTAAACCTAACTCCAAATCTAAACCTAACCCCAAATCTAAACCTAAAATCTAAACCTAACCCCAAATCTAAACCTAACCCCAAATCTAAACCTAAAATCTAAACCTAACCCCAAATCTAAACCTTACCCCAAATATAAACCTAAAATCTAAACCTAACCCCAAATCTAAACCTAAAATCTAAACCTAACCCCAAATCTACACCTAACCCCAAATCTAAACCTAAAATCTAAACCTAACCCCAAATCTAAACCTAAAATCTAAACCTAACCCCAAATCTAAACCTAAAATCTAAACCTAACTCCAAATCTAAACCTAACCCCAAATCTAAACCTAAAATCTAAACCTAACTCCAAATCTAAACCTAACCCCAAATCTAAACCTAAAATCTAAACCTAACCCCAAATCTAAACCTAACCCCATATCTAAACGTAAAATCTAAACCTAACCCCAAATCTAAACCTAAAATCTAAACCTAACCCCAAATTAAACCTAACCCCAAATCTAAACCTAAAATCTAAACCTAACCCCAAATCTAAACCTTACCCCAAATATAAACCTGAAATCTAAACCTAACCCCAAATCTAAACCTAAAATCTAAACCTAAAATCTGAACCTAACCCCAAATCTAAACCTAAAATCTAAACCTAACCCCAAATCTAAACCTAACCCCAAATCTAAACCTAAAATCTAAACCTAAAATCTAAACCTAACCCCAAATCTAAACCTAAAATCTAAACCTAACCCCAAATCTAAACCTAACCCCAAATTTAAACCTAAAATCTAAACCTAACCCCAAATCTAAACCTAAAATCTAAACCTAACCCCAAATCTAAACCTAAAATCTAAACCTAAAATCTAAACCTAACCCCAAATCTAAACCTAAAATCTAAACCTAACCCCAAATCTAAACCTAACCCCAAATCTAAACCTAAAATCTAAACCTAACCCCAAATCTAAACCTAAAATCTAAACCTAACCCCAAATCTAAACCTAAAATCTAAACCTAACCCCAAATCTAAACCTAACCCCAAATCTAAACCTAAAATCTAAACCTAACCCCAAATTTAAACCTAACCCCAAATCTAAACCTAAAATCTAAACCTAACCCCAAATCTAAACCTAAAATCTAAACCTAACCCCAAATCTAAACCTAACCCCAAATCTAAACCTAAAATCTAAACCTAACCCCAAATCTAAACCTAAAATCTAAACCTAAAATCTAAACCTAACCCCAAATCTAAACCTAAAATCTAAACCTAACCCCAAATCTAAACCTAACCCCATATCTAAACCTAAAATCTAAACCTAACCCCAAATCTAAACCTAAAATCTAAACCTAACCCCAAATCTAATCCTAACCCCAAATCTAAACCTAAAATCTAAACCTAATCCCAAATCTAAACCTTACCCCAAATATAAACCTAAAATCTAAACATAACCCCAAATCTAAACCTAAAATCTAAACCTAACCCCAAATCTAAACCTAAAATCTAAACCTAACCCCAAATCTAATCCTAACCCCAAATCTAAACCTAAAATCTAAACCTAATCCCAAATCTAAACCTTACCCCAAATATAAACCTAAAATCTAAACATAACCCCAAATCTAAACCGAAAATCTAAACCTAAACCCAAATCTAAACCTAAAATCTAAACCTAAAATCTAAACCTAACCCCAAATCTAAACCTTAAGTCTAAACCTAACCCCAAATCTACACCTAACCCCAAATCTAAACCTAAAATCTAAACCTAACCCCAAATCTAAACCTAAAATCTAAACCTAACTCCAAATCTAAACCTAACCCCAAATCTAAACCTAAAATCTAAACCTAACCCCAAATCTAAACCTAACCCCAAATCTAAACCTAAAATCTAAACCTAACCCCAAATCTAAACCTTACCCCAAATATAAACCTAAAATCTAAACCTAACCCCAAATCTAAACCTAAAATCTAAACCTAACCCCAAATCTAAACCTAACCCCAAATCTAAACCTAAAATCTAAACCTAACCCCAAATCTACACCTAACCCCAAATCTAAACCTAAAATCTAAACCTAACCCCAAATCTAAACCTAAAATCTAAACCTAACCCCAAATCTAAACCTAAAATCTAAACCTAACTCCAAATATAAACCTAACCCCAAATCTAAACCTAAAATCTAAACCTAACCCCAAATCTAAACCTAACCCCAAATCTAAACCTAAAATCTAAACCTAACCCCAAATCTACACCTAACCCCAAATCTAAACCTAAAATCTAAACCTAACCCCAAATCTAAACCTAAAATCTAAACCTAACCCCAAATCTAAACCTAAAATCTAAACCTAACTCCAAATCTAAACCTAACCCCAAATCTAAACCTAAAATCTAAACCTAACTCCAAATCTAAACCTAACCCCAAATCTAAACCTAAAATCTAAACCTAACCCCAAATCTAAACCTAACCCCATATCTAAACGTAAAATCTAAACCTAACCCCAAATCTAAACCTAAAATCTAAACCTAACCCCAATTCTAAACCTAACCCCAAATCTAAAACTAAAATCTAAACCTAACCCCAAATCTAAACCTTACCCCAAATATAAACCTGAAATCTAAACCTAACCCCAAATCTAAACCTAAAATCTAAACCTAAAATCTAAACCTAACCCCAAATCTAAACCTAAAATCTAAACCTAACCCCAAATCTAAACCTAACCCCAAATCTAAACCTAAAATCTAAACCTAACCCCAAATCTAAACCTAAAATCTAAACCTAACCCCAAATCTAAACCTAAAATCTAAACCTAACCCCAAATCTAAACCTAACCCCAAATCTAAACCTAAAATCTAAACCTAACCCCAAATCTAAACCTAAAATCTAAACCTAAAATCTAAACCTAACCCCAAATCTAAACCTAAAATCTAAACCTAACCCCAAATCTAAACCTAACCCCATATCTAAACCTAAAATCTAAACCTAACCCCAAATCTAAACCTAAAATCTAAACCTAACCCCAAATCTAATCCTAACCCCAAATCTAAACCTAAAATCTAAACCTAATCCCAAATCTAAACCTTACCCCAAATATAAACCTAAAATCTAAACATAACCCCAAATCTAAACCTAAAATCTAAACCTAACCCCAAATCTAAACCTAAAATCTAAACCTAACCCCAAATCTAAACCTAAAATCTAAACCTAAAATCTAAACCTAAAATCTAAACCTAACCCCAAATCTAAACCTAAAATCTAAACCTAACCCCAAATCTAAACCTAACCCCAAATCTAAACCTAAAATCTAAACCTAACCCCAAATTTAAACCTAAAATCTAAACCTAACCCCAAATCTAAACCTAAAATCTAAACCTAACCCCAAATCTAAACCTAACCCCAAATCTAAACCTAAAATCTAAACCTAACCCCAAATCTAAACCTAAAATCTAAACCTAACCCCAAATCTAAACCTAACCCCAAATCTAAACCTAAAATCTAAACCTAACCCCAAATCTAAACCTAACCCCAAATCTACACCTAACCCCAAATCTAAACCTAAAATCTAAACCTAACCCCAAATCTAAACCTAAAATCTAAACCTAACTCCAAATCTAAACCTAACCCCAAATCTAAACCTAAAATCTAAACCTAACCCCAAATCTAAACCTAACCCCAAATCTAAACCTAAAATCTAAACCTAACCCCAAATCTAAAACTTACCCCAAATATAAACCTAAAATCTAAACCTAACCCCAAATCTAAACCTTAAGTCTAAACCTAACCCCAAATCTACACCTAACCCCAAATCTAAACCTAAAATCTAAACCTAACCCCAAATCTAAACCTAAAATCTAAACCTAACTCCAAATCTAAACCTAACCCCAAATCTAAACCTAAAATCTAAACCTAACCCCAAATCTAAACCTAACCCCAAATCTAAACCTAAAATCTAAACCTAACCCCAAATCTAAACCTTACCCCAAATATAAACCTAAAATCTAAACCTAACCCCAAATCTAAACCTAAAATCTAAACCTAACCCCAAATCTAAACCTAACCCCAAATCTAAACCTAAAATCTAAACCTAACCCCAAATCTACACCTAACCCCAAATCTAAACCTAAAATCTAAACCTAACCCCAAATCTAAACCTAAAATCTAAACCTAACCCCAAATCTAAACCTAAAATCTAAACCTAACTCCAAATCTAAACCTAACCCCAAATCTAAACCTAAAATCTAAACCTAACTCCAAATCTAAACCTAACCCCAAATCTAAACCTAAAATCTAAACCTAACCCCAAATCTAAACCTAACCCCATATCTAAACGTAAAATCTAAACCTAACCCCAAATCTAAACCTAAAATCTAAACCTAACCCCAAATCTAAACCTAACCCCAAATCTAAACCTAAAATCTAAACCTAACCCCAAATCTAAACCTTACCCCAAATATAAACCTGAAATCTAAACCTAACCCCAAATCTAAACCTAAAATCTAAACCTAAAATCTAAACCTAACCCCAAATCTAAACCTAAAATCTAAACCTAACCCCAAATCTAAACCTAACCCCAAATCTAAACCTAAAATCTAAACCTAACCCCAAATCTAAACCTAAAATCTAAACCTAACCCCAAATCTAAACCTAAAATCTAAACCTAACCCCAAATCTAAACCTAACCCCTAATCTAAACCTAAAATCTAAACCTAACCCCAAATCTAAACCTAACCCCAAATCTAAACCTAAAATCTAAACCTAACCCCAAATCTAAACCTAAAATCTAAACCTAACCCCAAATCTAAACCTAAAATCTAAACCTAACCCCAAATCTAAACCTAACCCCAAATCTAAACCTAAAATCTAAACCTAACCCCAAATCTAAACCTAACCCCAAATCTAAACCTAAAATCTAAACCTAACCCCAAATCTAAACCTAAAATCTAAACCTAAAATCTAAACCTAACCCCAAATCTAAACCTAAAATCTAAACCTAACCCCAAATCTACACCTAACCCCAAATCTAAACCTAAAATCTAAACCTAACCCCAAATCTAAACCTAAAATCTAAACCTAACCCCAAATCTAAACCTAAAATCTAAACCTAACTCCAAATCTAAACCTAACCCCAAATCTAAACCTAAAATCTAAACCTAACTCCAAATCTAAACCTAACCCCAAATCTAAACCTAAAATCTAAACCTAACCCCAAATCTAAACCTAACCCCATATCTAAACGTAAAATCTAAACCTAACCCCAAATCTAAACCTAAAATCTAAACCTAACCCCAATTCTAAACCTAACCCCAAATCTAAACCTAAAATCTAAACCTAACCCCAAATCTAAACCTTACCCCAAATATAAACCTGAAATCTAAACCTAACCCCAAATCTAAACCTAAAATCTAAACCTAAAATCTAAACCTAACCCCAAATCTAAACCTAAAATCTAAACCTAACCCCAAATCTAAACCTAACCCCAAATCTAAACCTAAAATCTAAACCTAACCCCAAATCTAAACCTAAAATCTAAACCTAACCCCAAATCTAAACCTAAAATCTAAACCTAACCCCAAATCTAAACCTAACCCCAAATCTAAACCTAAAATCTAAACCTAACCCCAAATCTAAACCTAAAATCTAAACCTAAAATCTAAACCTAACCCCAAATCTAAACCTAAAATCTAAACCTAACCCCAAATCTAAACCTAACCCCATATCTAAACCTAAAATCTAAACCTAACCCCAAATCTAAACCTAAAATCTAAACCTAACCCCAAATCTAATCCTAACCCCAAATCTAAACCTAAAATCTAAACCTAATCCCAAATCTAAACCTTACCCCAAATATAAACCTAAAATCTAAACATAACCCCAAATCTAAACCTAAAATCTAAACCTAACCCCAAATCTAAACCTAAAATCTAAACCTAACCCCAAATCTAAACCTAACCCCAAATCTAAACCTAAAATCTAAACCTAACCCCAAATCTAAACCTAAAATCTAAACCTAACCCCAAATCTAAACCTAACCCCAAATCTAAACCTAACCCCAAATCTAAACCTAACCCCAAATCTAAACCTAAAATCTAAACCTAACCCCAAATCTAAACCTAACCCCAAATCTAAACCTAAAATCTAAACCTAAACCCAAATCTAAACCTAAAATCTAAACCTAAAATCTAAACCTAACCCCAAATCTAAACCTTAAGTCTAAACCTAACCCCAAATCTACACCTAACTCCAAATCTAAACCTAAAATCTAAACCTAACCCCAAATCTAAACCTAAAATCTAAACCTAACTCCAAATCTAAACCTAACCCCAAATCTAAACCTAAAATCTAAACCTAACCCCAAATCTAAACCTAACCCCAAATCTAAACCTAAAATCTAAACCTAACCCCAAATCTAAACCTTACCCCAAATATAAACCTAAAATCTAAACCTAACCCCAAATCTAAACCTAAAATCTAAACCTAACCCCAAATCTACACCTAACCCCAAATCTAAACCTAAAATCTAAACCTAACCCCAAATCTAAACCTAAAATCTAAACCTAACCCCAAATCTAAACCTAAAATCTAAACCTAACTCCAAATCTAAACCTAACCCCAAATCTAAACCTAAAATCTAAACCTAACTCCAAATCTAAACCTAACCCCAAATCTAAACCTAAAATCTAAACCTAACCCCAAATCTAAACCTAACCCCATATCTAAACGTAAAATCTAAACCTAACCCCAAATCTAAACCTAAAATCTAAACCTAACCCCAAATTAAACCTAACCCCAAATCTAAACCTAAAATCTAAACCTAACCCCAAATCTAAACCTTACCCCAAATATAAACCTGAAATCTAAACCTAACCCCAAATCTAAACCTAAAATCTAAACCTAAAATCTAAACCTAACCCCAAATCTAAACCTAAAATCTAAACCTAACCCCAAATCTAAACCTAACCCCTAATCTAAACCTAAAATCTAAACCTAAAATCTAAACCTAACCCCAAATCTAAACCTAAAATCTAAACCTAACCCCAAATCTAAACCTAACCCCAAATTTAAACCTAAAATCTAAACCTAACCCCAAATCTAAACCTAAAATCTAAACCTAACCCCAAATCTAAACCTAAAATCTAAACCTAAAATCTAAACCTAACCCCAAATCTAAACCTAAAATCTAAACCTAACCCCAAATCTAAACCTAACCCCAAATCTAAACCTAAAATCTAAACCTAACCCCAAATCTAAACCTAAAATCTAAACCTAACCCCAAATCTAAACCTAAAATCTAAACCTAACCCCAAATCTAAACCTAACCCCAAATCTAAACCTAAAATCTAAACCTAACCCCAAATTTAAACCTAACCCCAAATCTAAACCTAAAATCTAAACCTAACCCCAAATCTAAACCTAAAATCTAAACCTAACCCCAAATCTAAACCTAACCCCAAATCTAAACCTAAAATCTAAACCTAACCCCAAATCTAAACCTAAAATCTAAACCTAAAATCTAAACCTAACCCCAAATCTAAACCTAAAATCTAAACCTAACCCCAAATCTAAACCTAACCCCATATCTAAACCTAAAATCTAAACCTAACCCCAAATCTAAACCTAAAATCTAAACCTAACCCCAAATCTAATCCTAACCCCAAATCTAAACCTAAAATCTAAACCTAATCCCAAATCTAAACCTTACCCCAAATATAAACCTAAAATCTAAACATAACCCCAAATCTAAACCTAAAATCTAAACCTAACCCCAAATCTAAACCTAAAATCTAAACCTAACCCCAAATCTAATCCTAACCCCAAATCTAAACCTAAAATCTAAACCTAATCCCAAATCTAAACCTTACCCCAAATATAAACCTAAAATCTAAACATAACCCCAAATCTAAACCGAAAATCTAAACCTAAACCCAAATCTAAACCTAAAATCTAAACCTAAAATCTAAACCTAACCCCAAATCTAAACCTTAAGTCTAAACCTAACCCCAAATCTACACCTAACCCCAAATCTAAACCTAAAATCTAAACCTAACCCCAAATCTAAACCTAAAATCTAAACCTAACTCCAAATCTAAACCTAACCCCAAATCTAAACCTAAAATCTAAACCTAACCCCAAATCTAAACCTAACCCCAAATCTAAACCTAAAATCTAAACCTAACCCCAAATCTAAACCTTACCCCAAATATAAACCTAAAATCTAAACCTAACCCCAAATCTAAACCTAAAATCTAAACCTAACCCCAAAACTAAACCTAACCCCAAATCTAAACCTAAAATCTAAACCTAACCCCAAATCTACACCTAACCCCAAATCTAAACCTAAAATCTAAACCTAACCCCAAATCTAAACCTAAAATCTAAACCTAACCCCAAATCTAAACCTAAAATCTAAACCTAACTCCAAATATAAACCTAACCCCAAATCTAAACCTAAAATCTAAACCTAACTCCAAATCTAAACCTAACCCCAAATCTAAACCTAAAATCTAAACCTAACCCCAAATCTAAACCTAACCCCATATCTAAACGTAAAATCTAAACCTAACCCCAAATATAAACCTAAAATCTAAACCTAACCCCAAATCTAAACCTAACCCCAAATCTAAACCTAAAATCTAAACCTAACCCCAAATCTAAACCTTACCCCAAATATAAACCTGAAATCTAAACCTAACCCCAAATCTAAACCTAAAATCTAAACCTAAAATCTAAACCTAACCCCAAATCTAAACCTAAAATCTAAACCTAACCCCAAATCTAAACCTAACCCCAAATCTAAACCTAAAATCTAAACCTAACCCCAAATCTAAACCTAAAATCTAAACCTAACCCCAAATCTAAACCTAAAATCTAAACCTAACCCCAAATCTAAACCTAACCCCTAATCTAAACCTAAAATCTAAACCTAACCCCAAATCTAAACCTAACCCCAAATCTAAACCTAAAATCTAAACCTAACCCCAAATCTAAACCTAAAATCTAAACCTAACCCCAAATCTAAACCTAAAATCTAAACCTAACCCCAAATCTAAACCTAACCCCAAATCTAAACCTAAAATCTAAACCTAACCCCAAATCTAAACCTAAAATCTAAACCTAAAATCTAAACCTAACCCCAAATCTAAACCTAAAATCTAAACCTAACCCCAAATCTAAACCTAACCCCAAATCTAAACCTAAAATCTAAACCTAACCCCAAATCTACACCTAACCCCAAATCTAAACCTAAAATCTAAACCTAACCCCAAATCTAAACCTAAAATCTAAACCTAACCCCAAATCTAAACCTAAAATCTAAACCTAACTCCAAATCTAAACCTAACCCCAAATCTAAACCTAAAATCTAAACCTAACTCCAAATCTAAACCTAACCCCAAATCTAAACCTAAAATCTAAACCTAACCCCAAATCTAAACCTAACCCCATATCTAAACGTAAAATCTAAACCTAACCCCAAATCTAAACCTAAAATCTAAACCTAACCCCAATTCTAAACCTAACCCCAAATCTAAAACTAAAATCTAAACCTAACCCCAAATCTAAACCTTACCCCAAATATAAACCTGAAATCTAAACCTAACCCCAAATCTAAACCTAAAATCTAAACCTAAAATCTAAACCTAACCCCAAATCTAAACCTAAAATCTAAACCTAACCCCAAATCTAAACCTAACCCCAAATCTAAACCTAAAATCTAAACCTAACCCCAAATCTAAACCTAAAATCTAAACCTAACCCCAAATCTAAACCTAAAATCTAAACCTAACCCCAAATCTAAACCTAACCCCAAATCTAAACCTAAAATCTAAACCTAACCCCAAATCTAAACCTAAAATCTAAACCTAAAATCTAAACCTAACCCCAAATCTAAACCTAAAATCTAAACCTAACCCCAAATCTAAACCTAACCCCATATCTAAACCTAAAATCTAAACCTAACCCCAAATCTAAACCTAAAATCTAAACCTAATCCCAAATCTAAACCTTACCCCAAATATAAACCTAAAATCTAAACATAACCCCAAATCTAAACCTAAAATCTAAACCTAACCCCAAATCTAAACCTAAAATCTAAACCTAACCCCAAATCTAAACCTAAAATCTAAACCTAAAATCTAAACCTAAAATCTAAACCTAACCCCAAATCTAAACCTAAAATCTAAACCTAACCCCAAATCTAAACCTAACCCCAAATCTAAACCTAAAATCTAAACCTAACCCCAAATTTAAACCTAAAATCTAAACCTAACCCCAAATCTAAACCTAAAATCTAAACCTAACCCCAAATCTAAACCTAACCCCAAATCTAAACCTAAAATCTAAACCTAACCCCAAATCTAAACCTAAAATCTAAACCTAACCCCAAATCTAAACCTAACCCCAAATCTAAACCTAAAATCTAAACCTAACCCCAAATCTAAACCTAACCCCAAATCTACACCTAACCCCAAATCTAAACCTAAAATCTAAACCTAACCCCAAATCTAAACCTAAAATCTAAACCTAACTCCAAATCTAAACCTAACCCCAAATCTAAACCTAAAATCTAAACCTAACCCCAAATCTAAACCTAACCCCAAATCTAAACCTAAAATCTAAACCTAACCCCAAATCTAAACCTTACCCCAAATATAAACCTAAAATCTAAACCTAACCCCAAATCTAAACCTTAAGTCTAAACCTAACCCCAAATCTACACCTAACCCCAAATCTAAACCTAAAATCTAAACCTAACCCCAAATCTAAACCTAAAATCTAAACCTAACTCCAAATCTAAACCTAACCCCAAATCTAAACCTAAAATCTAAACCTAACCCCAAATCTAAACCTAACCCCAAATCTAAACCTAAAATCTAAACCTAACCCCAAATCTAAACCTTACCCCAAATATAAACCTAAAATCTAAACCTAACCCCAAATCTAAACCTAAAATCTAAACCTAACCCCAAATCTAAACCTAACCCCAAATCTAAACCTAAAATCTAAACCTAACCCCAAATCTACACCTAACCCCAAATCTAAACCTAAAATCTAAACCTAACCCCAAATCTAAACCTAAAATCTAAACCTAACCCCAAATCTAAACCTAAAATCTAAACCTAACTCCAAATCTAAACCTAACCCCAAATCTAAACCTAAAATCTAAACCTAACTCCAAATCTAAACCTAACCCCAAATCTAAACCTAAAATCTAAACCTAACCCCAAATCTAAACCTAACCCCATATCTAAACGTAAAATCTAAACCTAACCCCAAATCTAAACCTAAAATCTAAACCTAACCCCAAATCTAAACCTAACCCCAAATCTAAACCTAAAATCTAAACCTAACCCCAAATCTAAACCTTACCCCAAATATAAACCTGAAATCTAAACCTAACCCCAAATCTAAACCTAAAATCTAAACCTAAAATCTAAACCTAACCCCAAATCTAAACCTAAAATCTAAACCTAACCCCAAATCTAAACCTAACCCCAAATCTAAACCTAAAATCTAAACCTAACCCCAAATCTAAACCTAAAATCTAAACCTAACCCCAAATCTAAACCTAAAATCTAAACCTAACCCCAAATCTAAACCTAACCCCTAATCTAAACCTAAAATCTAAACCTAACCCCAAATCTAAACCTAACCCCAAATCTAAACCTAAAATCTAAACCTAACCCCAAATCTAAACCTAAAATCTAAACCTAACCCCAAATCTAAACCTAAAATCTAAACCTAACCCCAAATCTAAACCTAACCCCAAATCTAAACCTAAAATCTAAACCTAACCCCAAATCTAAACCTAACCCCAAATCTAAACCTAAAATCTAAACCTAACCCCAAATCTAAACCTAAAATCTAAACCTAAAATCTAAACCTAACCCCAAATCTAAACCTAAAATCTAAACCTAACCCCAAATCTACACCTAACCCCAAATCTAAACCTAAAATCTAAACCTAACCCCAAATCTAAACCTAAAATCTAAACCTAACCCCAAATCTAAACCTAAAATCTAAACCTAACTCCAAATCTAAACCTAACCCCAAATCTAAACCTAAAATCTAAACCTAACTCCAAATCTAAACCTAACCCCAAATCTAAACCTAAAATCTAAACCTAACCCCAAATCTAAACCTAACCCCATATCTAAACGTAAAATCTAAACCTAACCCCAAATCTAAACCTAAAATCTAAACCTAACCCCAATTCTAAACCTAACCCCAAATCTAAACCTAAAATCTAAACCTAACCCCAAATCTAAACCTTACCCCAAATATAAACCTGAAATCTAAACCTAACCCCAAATCTAAACCTAAAATCTAAACCTAAAATCTAAACCTAACCCCAAATCTAAACCTAAAATCTAAACCTAACCCCAAATCTAAACCTAACCCCAAATCTAAACCTAAAATCTAAACCTAACCCCAAATCTAAACCTAAAATCTAAACCTAACCCCAAATCTAAACCTAAAATCTAAACCTAACCCCAAATCTAAACCTAACCCCAAATCTAAACCTAAAATCTAAACCTAACCCCAAATCTAAACCTAAAATCTAAACCTAAAATCTAAACCTAACCCCAAATCTAAACCTAAAATCTAAACCTAACCCCAAATCTAAACCTAACCCCATATCTAAACCTAAAATCTAAACCTAACCCCAAATCTAAACCTAAAATCTAAACCTAACCCCAAATCTAATCCTAACCCCAAATCTAAACCTAAAATCTAAACCTAATCCCAAATCTAAACCTTACCCCAAATATAAACCTAAAATCTAAACATAACCCCAAATCTAAACCTAAAATCTAAACCTAACCCCAAATCTAAACCTAAAATCTAAACCTAACCCCAAATCTAAACCTAACCCCAAATCTAAACCTAAAATCTAAACCTAACCCCAAATCTAAACCTAAAATCTAAACCTAACCC
Source organism: Patagioenas fasciata (assembly GCF_037038585.1). Taxonomy (NCBI): domain Eukaryota; kingdom Metazoa; phylum Chordata; class Aves; order Columbiformes; family Columbidae; genus Patagioenas; species Patagioenas fasciata. The sequence goes on from NW_027288513.1 coordinate 268,252, forward strand.
CAAATCTAAACCTAACCCCAAATCTAAACCTAACCCCAAATCTAAACCTAACCCCAAATCTAAACCTAAAATCTAAACCTAACCCCAAATCTAAACCTAACCCCAAATCTAAACCTAAAATCTAAACCTAAACCCAAATCTAAACCTAAAATCTAAACCTAAAATCTAAACCTAACCCCAAATCTAAACCTTAAGTCTAAACCTAACCCCAAATCTACACCTAACTCCAAATCTAAACCTAAAATCTAAACCTAACCCCAAATCTAAACCTAAAATCTAAACCTAACTCCAAATCTAAACCTAACCCCAAATCTAAACCTAAAATCTAAACCTAACCCCAAATCTAAACCTAACCCCAAATCTAAACCTAAAATCTAAACCTAACCCCAAATCTAAACCTTACCCCAAATATAAACCTAAAATCTAAACCTAACCCCAAATCTAAACCTAAAATCTAAACCTAACCCCAAATCTACACCTAACCCCAAATCTAAACCTAAAATCTAAACCTAACCCCAAATCTAAACCTAAAATCTAAACCTAACCCCAAATCTAAACCTAAAATCTAAACCTAACTCCAAATCTAAACCTAACCCCAAATCTAAACCTAAAATCTAAACCTAACTCCAAATCTAAACCTAACCCCAAATCTAAACCTAAAATCTAAACCTAACCCCAAATCTAAACCTAACCCCATATCTAAACGTAAAATCTAAACCTAACCCCAAATCTAAACCTAAAATCTAAACCTAACCCCAAATTAAACCTAACCCCAAATCTAAACCTAAAATCTAAACCTAACCCCAAATCTAAACCTTACCCCAAATATAAACCTGAAATCTAAACCTAACCCCAAATCTAAACCTAAAATCTAAACCTAAAATCTAAACCTAACCCCAAATCTAAACCTAAAATCTAAACCTAACCCCAAATCTAAACCTAACCCCTAATCTAAACCTAAAATCTAAACCTAAAATCTAAACCTAACCCCAAATCTAAACCTAAAATCTAAACCTAACCCCAAATCTAAACCTAACCCCAAATTTAAACCTAAAATCTAAACCTAACCCCAAATCTAAACCTAAAATCTAAACCTAACCCCAAATCTAAACCTAAAATCTAAACCTAAAATCTAAACCTAACCCCAAATCTAAACCTAAAATCTAAACCTAACCCCAAATCTAAACCTAACCCCAAATCTAAACCTAAAATCTAAACCTAACCCCAAATCTAAACCTAAAATCTAAACCTAACCCCAAATCTAAACCTAAAATCTAAACCTAACCCCAAATCTAAACCTAACCCCAAATCTAAACCTAAAATCTAAACCTAACCCCAAATTTAAACCTAACCCCAAATCTAAACCTAAAATCTAAACCTAACCCCAAATCTAAACCTAAAATCTAAACCTAACCCCAAATCTAAACCTAACCCCAAATCTAAACCTAAAATCTAAACCTAACCCCAAATCTAAACCTAAAATCTAAACCTAAAATCTAAACCTAACCCCAAATCTAAACCTAAAATCTAAACCTAACCCCAAATCTAAACCTAACCCCATATCTAAACCTAAAATCTAAACCTAACCCCAAATCTAAACCTAAAATCTAAACCTAACCCCAAATCTAATCCTAACCCCAAATCTAAACCTAAAATCTAAACCTAATCCCAAATCTAAACCTTACCCCAAATATAAACCTAAAATCTAAACATAACCCCAAATCTAAACCGAAAATCTAAACCTAAACCCAAATCTAAACCTAAAATCTAAACCTAAAATCTAAACCTAACCCCAAATCTAAACCTTAAGTCTAAACCTAACCCCAAATCTACACCTAACCCCAAATCTAAACCTAAAATCTAAACCTAACCCCAAATCTAAACCTAAAATCTAAACCTAACTCCAAATCTAAACCTAACCCCAAATCTAAACCTAAAATCTAAACCTAACCCCAAATCTAAACCTAACCCCAAATCTAAACCTAAAATCTAAACCTAACCCCAAATCTAAACCTTACCCCAAATATAAACCTAAAATCTAAACCTAACCCCAAATCTAAACCTAAAATCTAAACCTAACCCCAAAACTAAACCTAACCCCAAATCTAAACCTAAAATCTAAACCTAACCCCAAATCTACACCTAACCCCAAATCTAAACCTAAAATCTAAACCTAACCCCAAATCTAAACCTAAAATCTAAACCTAACCCCAAATCTAAACCTAAAATCTAAACCTAACTCCAAATATAAACCTAACCCCAAATCTAAACCTAAAATCTAAACCTAACTCCAAATCTAAACCTAACCCCAAATCTAAACCTAAAATCTAAACCTAACCCCAAATCTAAACCTAACCCCATATCTAAACGTAAAATCTAAACCTAACCCCAAATATAAACCTAAAATCTAAACCTAACCCCAAATCTAAACCTAACCCCAAATCTAAACCTAAAATCTAAACCTAACCCCAAATCTAAACCTTACCCCAAATATAAACCTGAAATCTAAACCTAACCCCAAATCTAAACCTAAAATCTAAACCTAAAATCTAAACCTAACCCCAAATCTAAACCTAAAATCTAAACCTAACCCCAAATCTAAACCTAACCCCAAATCTAAACCTAAAATCTAAACCTAACCCCAAATCTAAACCTAAAATCTAAACCTAACCCCAAATCTAAACCTAAAATCTAAACCTAACCCCAAATCTAAACCTAACCCCTAATCTAAACCTAAAATCTAAACCTAACCCCAAATCTAAACCTAACCCCAAATCTAAACCTAAAATCTAAACCTAACCCCAAATCTAAACCTAAAATCTAAACCTAACCCCAAATCTAAACCTAAAATCTAAACCTAACCCCAAATCTAAACCTAACCCCAAATCTAAACCTAAAATCTAAACCTAACCCCAAATCTAAACCTAAAATCTAAACCTAAAATCTAAACCTAACCCCAAATCTAAACCTAAAATCTAAACCTAACCCCAAATCTAAACCTAACCCCAAATCTAAACCTAAAATCTAAACCTAACCCCAAATCTACACCTAACCCCAAATCTAAACCTAAAATCTAAACCTAACCCCAAATCTAAACCTAAAATCTAAACCTAACCCCAAATCTAAACCTAAAATCTAAACCTAACTCCAAATCTAAACCAAACCCCAAATCTAAACCTAAAATCTAAACCTAACTCCAAATCTAAACCTAACCCCAAATCTAAACCTAAAATCTAAACCTAACCCCAAATCTAAACCTAACCCCATATCTAAACGTAAAATCTAAACCTAACCCCAAATCTAAACCTAAAATCTAAACCTAACCCCAATTCTAAACCTAACCCCAAATCTAAAACTAAAATCTAAACCTAACCCCAAATCTAAACCTTACCCCAAATATAAACCTGAAATCTAAACCTAACCCCAAATCTAAACCTAAAATCTAAACCTAAAATCTAAACCTAACCCCAAATCTAAACCTAAAATCTAAACCTAACCCCAAATCTAAACCTAACCCCAAATCTAAACCTAAAATCTAAACCTAACCCCAAATCTAAACCTAAAATCTAAACCTAACCCCAAATCTAAACCTAAAATCTAAACCTAACCCCAAATCTAAACCTAACCCCAAATCTAAACCTAAAATCTAAACCTAACCCCAAATCTAAACCTAAAATCTAAACCTAAAATCTAAACCTAACCCCAAATCTAAACCTAAAATCTAAACCTAACCCCAAATCTAAACCTAACCCCATATCTAAACCTAAAATCTAAACCTAACCCCAAATCTAAACCTAAAATCTAAACCTAATCCCAAATCTAAACCTTACCCCAAATATAAACCTAAAATCTAAACATAACCCCAAATCTAAACCTAAAATCTAAACCTAACCCCAAATCTAAACCTAAAATCTAAACCTAACCCCAAATCTAAACCTAAAATCTAAACCTAAAATCTAAACCTAAAATCTAAACCTAACCCCAAATCTAAACCTAAAATCTAAACCTAACCCCAAATCTAAACCTAACCCCAAATCTAAACCTAAAATCTAAACCTAACCCCAAATTTAAACCTAAAATCTAAACCTAACCCCAAATCTAAACCTAAAATCTAAACCTAACCCCAAATCTAAACCTAACCCCAAATCTAAACCTAAAATCTAAACCTAACCCCAAATCTAAACCTAAAATCTAAACCTAACCCCAAATCTAAACCTAACCCCAAATCTAAACCTAAAATCTAAACCTAACCCCAAATCTAAACCTAACCCCAAATCTACACCTAACCCCAAATCTAAACCTAAAATCTAAACCTAACCCCAAATCTAAACCTAAAATCTAAACCTAACTCCAAATCTAAACCTAACCCCAAATCTAAACCTAAAATCTAAACCTAACCCCAAATCTAAACCTAACCCCAAATCTAAACCTAAAATCTAAACCTAACCCCAAATCTAAACCTTACCCCAAATATAAACCTAAAATCTAAACCTAACCCCAAATCTAAACCTTAAGTCTAAACCTAACCCCAAATCTACACCTAACCCCAAATCTAAACCTAAAATCTAAACCTAACCCCAAATCTAAACCTAAAATCTAAACCTAACTCCAAATCTAAACCTAACCCCAAATCTAAACCTAAAATCTAAACCTAACCCCAAATCTAAACCTAACCCCAAATCTAAACCTAAAATCTAAACCTAACCCCAAATCTAAACCTTACCCCAAATATAAACCTAAAATCTAAACCTAACCCCAAATCTAAACCTAAAATCTAAACCTAACCCCAAATCTAAACCTAACCCCAAATCTAAACCTAAAATCTAAACCTAACCCCAAATCTACACCTAACCCCAAATCTAAACCTAAAATCTAAACCTAACCCCAAATCTAAACCTAAAATCTAAACCTAACCCCAAATCTAAACCTAAAATCTAAACCTAACTCCAAATCTAAACCTAACCCCAAATCTAAACCTAAAATCTAAACCTAACTCCAAATCTAAACCTAACCCCAAATCTAAACCTAAAATCTAAACCTAACCCCAAATCTAAACCTAACCCCATATCTAAACGTAAAATCTAAACCTAACCCCAAATCTAAACCTAAAATCTAAACCTAACCCCAAATCTAAACCTAACCCCAAATCTAAACCTAAAATCTAAACCTAACCCCAAATCTAAACCTTACCCCAAATATAAACCTGAAATCTAAACCTAACCCCAAATCTAAACCTAAAATCTAAACCTAAAATCTAAACCTAACCCCAAATCTAAACCTAAAATCTAAACCTAACCCCAAATCTAAACCTAACCCCAAATCTAAACCTAAAATCTAAACCTAACCCCAAATCTAAACCTAAAATCTAAACCTAACCCCAAATCTAAACCTAAAATCTAAACCTAACCCCAAATCTAAACCTAACCCCTAATCTAAACCTAAAATCTAAACCTAACCCCAAATCTAAACCTAACCCCAAATCTAAACCTAAAATCTAAACCTAACCCCAAATCTAAACCTAAAATCTAAACCTAACCCCAAATCTAAACCTAAAATCTAAACCTAACCCCAAATCTAAACCTAACCCCAAATCTAAACCTAAAATCTAAACCTAACCCCAAATCTAAACCTAAAATCTAAACCTAAAATCTAAACCTAACCCCAAATCTAAACCTAAAATCTAAACCTAACCCCAAATCTAAACCTAACCCCAAATCTAAACCTAAAATCTAAACCTAACCCCAAATCTAAACCTAAAATCTAAACCTAACCCCAAATCTAAACCTAAAATCTAAACCTAACCCCAAATCTAAACCTAACCCCAAATCTAAACCTAAAATCTAAACCTAACCCCAAATCTAAACCTAAAATCTAAACCTAAAATCTAAACCTAACCCCAAATCTAAACCTAAAATCTAAACCTAACCCCAAATCTAAACCTAACCCCAAATCTAAACCTAAAATCTAAACCTAACCCCAAATCTACACCTAACCCCAAATCTAAACCTAAAATCTAAACCTAACCCCAAATCTAAACCTAAAATCTAAACCTAACCCCAAATCTAAACCTAAAATCTAAACCTAACTCCAAATCTAAACCTAACCCCAAATCTAAACCTAAAATCTAAACCTAACTCCAAATCTAAACCTAACCCCAAATCTAAACCTAAAATCTAAACCTAACCCCAAATCTAAACCTAACCCCATATCTAAACGTAAAATCTAAACCTAACCCCAAATCTAAACCTAAAATCTAAACCTAACCCCAATTCTAAACCTCACCCCAAATCTAAACCTAAAATCTAAACCTAACCCCAAATCTAAACCTTACCCCAAATATAAACCTGAAATCTAAACCTAACCCCAAATCTAAACCTAACCCCAAATCTAAACCTAAAATCTAAACCTAACCCCAAATCTAAACCTAAAATCTAAACCTAACCCCAAATCTAAACCTAAAATCTAAACCTAACCCCAAATCTAAACCTAACCCCAAATCTAAACCTAAAATCTAAACCTAACCCCAAATCTAAACCTAAAATCTAAACCTAAAATCTAAACCTAACCCCAAATCTAAACCTAAAATCTAAACCTAACCCCAAATCTAAACCTAACCCCATATCTAAACCTAAAATCTAAACCTAACCCCAAATCTAAACCTAAAATCTAAACCTAACCCCAAATCTAATCCTAACCCCAAATCTAAACCTAAAATCTAAACCTAATCCCAAATCTAAACCTTACCCCAAATATAAACCTAAAATCTAAACATAACCCCAAATCTAAACCTAAAATCTAAACCTAACCCCAAATCTAAACCTAAAATCTAAACCTAACCCCAAATCTAAACCTAAAATCTAAACCTAAAATCTAAACCTAAAATCTAAACCTAACCCCAAATCTAAACCTAAAATCTAAACCTAACCCCAAATCTAAACCTAACCCCAAATCTAAACCTAAAATCTAAACCTAACCCCAAATTTAAACCTAAAATCTAAACCTAACCCCAAATCTAAACCTAAAATCTAAACCTAACCCCAAATCTAAACCTAACCCCAAATCTAAACCTAAAATCTAAACCTAACCCCAAATCTAAACCTAAAATCTAAACCTAACCCCAAATCTAAACCTAACCCCAAATCTAAACCTAAAATCTAAACCTAACCCCAAATCTAAACCTAACCCCAAATCTAAACCTAAAATCTAAACCTAACCCCAAATCTAAACCTAAAATCTAAACCTAACCCCAAATCTAAACCTAACCCCAAATCTAAACCTAAAATCTAAACCTAACCCCAAATCTAAACCTAAAATCTAAACCTAACCCCAAATCTAAACCTAAAATCTAAACCTAAAATCTAAACCGAACCCCAAATCTAAACCTAAAATCTAAACCTAACCCCAAATCTAAACCTAACCCCATATCTAAACCTAAAATCTAAACCTAACCCCAAATCTAAACCTAAAATCTAAACCTAACCCCAAATCTAAACCTAAAATCTAAACCTAACCCCAAATCTAAACCTAAAATCGAAACCTAACCCCAAATCTAAACCTAAAATCTAAACCTAAAATCTAAACCTAACCCCAAATCTAAACCTAAAATCTAAACCTAACCCCAAATCTAAACCTAACCCCATATCTAAACCTAAAATCTAAACCTAACCCCAAATCTAAACCTAAAATCTAAACCTAACCCCAAATCTAAACCTAAAATCTAAACCTAATCCCAAATCTAAACCTTACCCCAAATATAAACCTAAAATCTAAACCTAACCCCAAATCTAAACCTAAAATCTAAACCTAAACCCAAATCTAAACCTAACCCCATATCTAAACGTAAAATCTAAACCTAACCCCAAATCTAAACCTAAAATCTAAACCTAACCCCAAATCTAAACCTAACCCCAAATCTAAACCTAAAATCTAAACCTAACCCCAAATCTAAACCTAACCCCATATCTAAACCTTAAATCTAAACCTAACCCCAAATCTAAACCTAACCCCATATCTAAACCTAAAATCTAAACCTAACCCCAAATCTAAACCTAACCCCATATCTAAACGTAAAATCTAAACCTAACCCCAAATCTAAACCTAAAATCTAAACCTAACCCCAAATCTAAACCTAACCCCAAATCTAAACCTAAAATCTAAACCTAACCCCAAATCTAAACCTAACCCCATATCTAAACCTAAAATCTAAACCTAACCCCAAATCTAAACCTAAAATCTAAACCTAACCCCAAATCTAAACCTAAAATCTAAACCTAATCCCAAATCTAAACCTTACCCCAAATATAAACCTAAAATCTAAACATAACCCCAAATCTAAACCTAAAATCTAAACCTAAACCCAAATCTAAACCTAAAATCTAAACCTAAAATCTAAACCTAACCCCAAATCTAAACCTAAAATCTAAACCTAACCCCAAATCTAAACCTAACCCCAAATCTAAACCTAAAATCTAAACCTAACCCCAAATCTAAACCTAACCCCAAATCTAAACCTAAAATCTAAACCTAACCCCAAATCTAAACCTAAAATCTAAACCTAACCCCAAATCTAAACCTAACCCCAAATCTAAACCTAAAATCTAAACCTAACCCCAAATCTAAACCTAAAATCTAAACCTAACCCCAAATCTAAACCTAACCCCAAATCTAAACCTAAAATCTAAACCTAACCCCAAATCTAAACCTAACCCCAAATCTAAACCTAAAATCTAAACCTAACCCCAAATCTAAACCTAACCCCAAATCTAAACCTAAAATCTAAACCTAACCCCAAATCTAAACCTAAAATCTAAACCTAACCCCAAATTTAAACCTAACCCCAAATCTAAACCTAAAATCTAAACCTAACCCCAAATCTACACCTAACCCCAAATCTAAACCTAAAATCTAAACCTAACCCCAAATCTAAACCTAAAATCTAAACCTAACCCCAAATCTAAACCTAAAATCTAAACCTAACTCCAAATCTAAACCTAACCCCAAATCTAAACCTAAAATCTAAACCTAACTCCAAATCTAAACCTAACCCCAAATCTAAACCTAAAATCTAAACCTAACCCCAAATCTAAACCTAACCCCATATCTAAACGTAAAATCTAAACCTAACCCCAAATCTAAACCTAAAATCTAAACCTAACCCCAAATCTAAACCTAACCCCAAATCTAAACCTAAAATCTAAACCTAACCCCAAATCTAAACCTAACCCCATATCTAAACGTAAAATCTAAACCTAACCCCAAATCTAAACCTAAAATCTAAACCTAACCCCAAATCTAAACCTAACCCCAAATCTAAACCTAAAATCTAAACCTAACTCCAAATCTAAACCTAACCCCAAATCTAAACCTAAAATCTAAACCTAACCCCAAATCTAAACCTAACCCCATATCTAAACGTAAAATCTAAACCTAACCCCAAATCTAAACCTAAAATCTAAACCTAACCCCAAATCTAAACCTAACCCCAAATCTAAACCTAAAATCTAAACCTAACCCCAAATCTAAACCTAACCCCATATCTAAACCTAAAATCTAAACCTAACCCCAAATCTAAACCTAAAATCTAAACCTAACCCCAAATCTAAACCTAAAATCTAAACCTAATCCCAAATCTAAACCTTACCCCAAATATAAACCTAAAATCTAAACATAACCCCAAATCTAAACCTAAAATCTAAACCTAAACCCAAATCTAAACCTAAAATCTAAACCTAAAATCTAAACCTAACCCCAAATCTAAACCTAAAATCTAAACCTAACCCCAAATCTAAACCTAACCCCAAATCTAAACCTAAAATCTAAACCTAACCCCAAATCTAAACCTAACCCCAAATCTAAACCTAAAATCTAAACCTAACCCCAAATCTAAACCTAAAATCTAAACCTAACCCCAAATCTAAACCTTACCCCAAATATAAACCTGAAATCTAAACCTAACCCCAAATCTAAACCTAACCCCATATCTAAACCTAAAATCTAAACCTAACCCCAAATCTAAACCTTACCCCAAATATAAACCTGAAATCTAAACCTAACCCCAAATCTAAACCTAAAATCTAAACCTAAAATATAAACCTAACCCCAAATCTAAACCTAAAATCTAAACCTAACCCCAAATCTAAACCTAACCCCAAATCTAAACCTAAAATCTAAACCTAACCCCAAATCTAAACCTAACCCCAAATCTAAACCTAAAATCTAAACCTAAACCCAAATCTAAACCTAAAATCTAAACCTTAAATCTAAACCTAACCCCAAATCTAAACCTTAAATCTAAACCTAACCCCAAATCTAAACCTAAAATCTAAACCTAACCCCAAATCTAAACCTAACCCCAAATCTAAACCTAAAATCTAAACCTAACCCCAAATTTAAACCTAAAATCTAAACCTAACCCCAAATCTAAACCTAAAATCTAAACCTAACCCCAAATCTAAACCTAACCCCAAATCTAAACCTAAAATCTAAACCTAACCCCAAATCTAAACCTAAAATCTAAACCTAAAATCTAAACCTAACCCCAAATCTAAACCTAAAATCTAAACCTAACCCCAAATCTAAACCTAACCCCAAATCTAAACCTAAAATCTAAACCTAACCCCAAATCTAAACCTAAAATCTAAACCTAAAATCTAAACCTAACCCCAAATCTAAACCTAAAATCTAAACCTAACCCCAAATCTAAACCTAAAATCTAAACCTAACCCCAAATCTAAACCTAACCCCAAATCTAAACCTAAAATCTAAACCTAACCCCAAATCTAAACCTTACCCCAAATATAAACCTAAAATCTAAACCTAACCCCAAATCTAAACCTAAAATCTAAACCTAACCCCAAATCTAAACCTAACCCCAAATCTAAACCTAAAATCTAAACCTAACCCCAAATCTACACCTAACCCCAAATCTAAACCTAAAATCTAAACCTAACCCCAAATCTAAACCTAAAATCTAAACCTAACCCCAAATCTAAACCTAAAATCTAAACCTAACTCCAAATCTAAACCTAACCCCAAATCTAAACCTAAAATCTAAACCTAACTCCAAATCTAAACCTAACCCCAAATCTAAACCTAAAATCTAAACCTAACCCCAAATCTAAACCTAACCCCATATCTAAACCTAAAATCTAAACCTAACCCCAAATCTAAACCTAAAATCTAAACCTAACCCCAATTCTAAACCTAACCCCAAATCTAAACCTAAAATCTAAACCTAACCCCAAATCTAAACCTTACCCCAAATATAAACCTGAAATCTAAACCTAACCCCAAATCTAAACCTAAAATCTAATCCTAAAATCTAAACCTAACCCCAAATCTAAACCTAAAATCTAAACCTAACTCCAAATCTAAACCTAACCCCAAATCTAAACCTAAAATCTAAACCTAACTCCAAATCTAAACCTAACCCCAAATCTAAACCTAAAATCTAAACCTAACCCCAAATCTAAACCTAAAATCTAATCCTAACCCCAAATCTAAACCTAACCCCAAATCTAAACCTAAAATCTAAACCTAACCCCAAATCTAAACCTAAAATCTAAACCTAAAATCTAAACCTAACCCCAAATCTAAACCTAACCCCAAATCTAAACCTAAAATCTAAACCTAAGCCCAAATCTACACCTAACCCCAAATCTAAACCTAAAATCTAAACCTAATCCCAAATCTAAACCTAAAATCTAAACCTAACCCCAAATCTAAACCTAAAATCTAAACCTAACTCCAAATCTAAACCTAACCCCAAATCTAAACCTAAAATCTAAACCTAACTCCAGATCTAAACCTAACCCCAAATCTAAACCTAAAATCTAAACCTAAACCCAAATCTAAACCTAACCCCATATCTAAACCTAAAATCTAAACCTAACCCCAAATCTAAACCTAAAATCTAAACCTAACCCCAAATCTAAACCTAAAATCTAAACCTAACCCCAAATCTAAACCTAACTCCAAATATAAACCTGAAATCTAAACCTAACCCCAAATCTAAACCTAAAATCTAAACCTAACCCCAAATCTAAACCTAACCCCAAATCTAAACCTAAAATCTAAACCTAACCTAAAATCTAAACCTAACCCCAAATCTAAACCTAAAATCTAAACCTAACCCCAAATCTAAACCTAACCCCAAATCTAAACCTTAAATCTAAACCTAACCCCAAATCTAAACCTAAAATCTAAACCTAACCCCAAATCTAAACCTAACCCCAAATCTAAACCTAAAATCTAAACCTAACCCCAAATCTAAACCTAACCCCAAATCTAAACCTAAAATCTAAACCTAACCCCAAATCTAAACCTAACCCCAAATCTAAACCTAAAATCTAAACCTAACCCCAAATCTAAACCTAACCCCAAATTAAACCTAAAATCAAAACCTAACCCCAAATCTAAACCTAAAATCTAAACCTAAAATCTAAACCTAACCCCAAATCTAAACCTAAAATCTAAACCTAACCCCATATCTAAACCTAAAATCTAAACCTAACCCCAAATCTAAACCTAAAATCTAAACCTAACCCCAAATCTAATCCTAACCCCAAATCTAAACCTAAAATCTAAACCTAATCCCAAATCTAAACCTTACCCCAAATATAAACCTAAAATCTAAACATAACCCCAAATCTAAACCTAAAATCTAAACCTAACCCCAAATCTAAACCTAAAATCTAAACCTAACCCCAAATCTAAACCTAAAATCTAAACCTAAAATCTAAACCTAACCCCAAATCTAAACCTAAAATCTAAACCTAACCCCAAATCTAAACCTAACCCCAAATCTAAACCTAAAATCTAAACCTAACCCCAAATCTAAACCTAACCCCAAATCTAAACCTAAAATCTAAACCTAAACCCAAATCTAAACCTAAAATCTAAACCTAAAATCTAAACCTAAGCCCAAATCTAAACCTAAAATCTAAACCTAACCCCAAATCTAAACCTAAAATCTAAACCTAACTCCAAATCTAAACCTAACCCCAAATCTAAACCTAAAATCTAAACCTAACTTCAAATCTAAACCTAACCCCAAATCTAAACCTAAAATCTAAACCTAACCCCAAATCTAAACCTAACCCCATATCTAAACCTAAAATCTAAACCTAACCCCAAATCTAAACCTAAAATCTAAACCTAACACCAAATCTAAACCTAAAATCTAAACCTAACCCCAAATCTAAACCTTACCCCAAATATAAACCTGAAATCTAAACCTAACCCCAAATCTAAACCTAAAATCTAAACCTAACCCCAAATCTAAACCTAACCCCAAATCTAAACCTAAAATCTAAACCTAACCTAAAATCTAAACCTAACCCCAAATCTAAACCTAAAATCTAAACCTAACCCCAAATCTAAACCTAAAATCTAAACCTAACCCCAAATCTAAACCTAACCCCAAATCTAAACCTTAAATTTAAACCTAACCCCAAATCTAAACCTAAAATCTAAACCTAACCCCAAATCTAAACCTAACCCCAAATCTAAACCTAAAATCTAAACCTAACCCCAAATCTAAACCTAACCCCAAATCTAAACCTATAATCTAAACCTAACCCCAAATCTAAACCTAACCCCAAATCTAAACCTAAAATCTAAACCTAACCCCAAATCTAAACCTAACCCCAAATTAAACCTAAAATCTAAACCTAACCCCAAATCTAAACCTAAAATCTAAACCTAAAATCTAAACCTAACCCCAAATCTAAACCTAAAATCTAAACCTAACCCCAAATCTAAACCTAACCCCATATCTAAACCTAAAATCTAAACCTAACCCCAAATCTAAACCTAAAATCTAAACCTAAACCCAAATCTAATCCTAACCCCAAATCTAAACCTAAAATCTAAACCTAATCCCAAATCTAAACCTTACCCCAAATATAAACCTAAAATCTAAACATAACCCCAAATCTAAACCTAAAATCTAAACCTAACCCCAAATCTAAACCTAAAATCTAAACCTAACCCCAAATCTAAACCTAAAATCTAAACCTAAAATCTAAACCTAACCCCAAATCTAAACCTAAAATCTAAACCTAACCCCAAATCTAAACCTAACCCCAAATCTAAACCTAACCCCAAATCTAAACCTAAAATCTAAACCTAACCCCAAATCTAAACCTAACCCCAAATCTAAACCTAAAATCTAAACCTAAACCCAAATCTAAACCTAAAATCTAAACCTAAAATCTAAACCTAACCCCAAATCTAAACCTTAAGTCTAAACCTAACCCCAAATCTAAACCTAAAATCTAAACCTAACCCCAAATCTAAACCTAAAATCTAAACCTAACCCCAAATTTAAACCTAAAATCTAAACCTAACCCCAAATCTAAACCTAAAATCTAAACCTAAAATCTAAACCTAACCCCAAATCTAAACCTAAAATCTAAACCTAACCCCAAATCTAAACCTAACCCCAAATCTAAACCTAAAATCTAAACCTAACCCCAAATCTAAACCTTACCCCAAATATAAACCTAAAATCTAAACCTAACCCCAAATCTAAACCTAAAATCTAAACCTAACCCCAAATCTAAACCTAACCCCAAATCTAAACCTAAAATCTAAACCTAACCCCAAATCTACACCTAACCCCAAATCTAAACCTAAAATCTAAACCTAACCCCAAATCTAAACCTAAAATCTAAACCTAACCCCAAATCTAAACCTAAAATCTAAACCTAACTCCAAATCTAAACCTAACCCCAAATCTAAACCTAAAATCTAAACCTAACTCCAAATCTAAACCTAACCCCAAATCTAAACCTAAAATCTAAACCTAACCCCAAATCTAAACCTAAAATCTAAACCTAACCCCAAATCTAAACCTAAAATCTAAACCTAACCCCAATTCTAAACCTAACCCCAAATCTAAACCTAAAATCTAAACCTAACCCCAAATCTAAACCTTACCCCAAATATAAACCTGAAATCTAAACCTAACCCCAAATCTAAACCTAAAATCTAAACCTAAAATCTAAACCTAACCCCAAATCTAAACCTAAAATCTAAACCTAACTCCAAATCTAAACCTAACCCCAAGTCTAAACCTAAAATCTAAACCTAACCCCAAATCTAAACCTAAAATCTAAACCTAACCCCAAATCTAAACCTAACCCCAAATCTAAACCTAAAATCTAAACCTAACCCCAAATCTAAACCTAACCCCAAATTAAACCTAAAATCTAAACCTAACCCCAAATCTAAACCTAAAATCTAAACCTAAAATCTAAACCTAACCCCAAATCTAAACCTAAAATCTAAACCTAACCCCAAATCTAAACCTAACCCCATATCTAAACCTAAAATCTAAACCTAACCCCAAATCTAAACCTAAAATCTAAACCTAACCCCAAATCTAATCCTAACCCCAAATCTAAACCTAAAATCTACACCTAATCCCAAATCTAAACCTTACCCCAAATATAAACCTAAAATCTAAACATAACCCCAAATCTAAACCTAAAATCTAAACCTAACCCCAAATCTAAACCTAAAATCTAAACCTAACCCCAAATCTAAACCTAAAATCTAAACCTAAAATCTAAACCTAACCCCAAATCTAAACCTAAAATCTAAACCTAACCCCAAATCTAAACCTAACCCCAAATCTAAACCTAACCCCAAATCTAAACCTAAAATCTAAACCTAACCCCAAATCTAAACCTAACCCCAAATCTAAACCTAAAATCTAAACCTAAACCTAAAATCTAAACCTAAAATCTAAACCTAAAATCTAAACCTAACCCCAAATCTAAACCTTAAGTCTAAACCTAACCCCAAATCTAAACCTAAAATCTAAACCTAACCCCAAATCTAAACCTAACCCCAAATCTAAACCTAAAATCTAAACCTAACCCCAAATTTAAACCTAAAATCTAAACCTAACCCCAAATCTAAACCTAAAATCTAAACCTAAAATCTAAACCTAACCCCAAATCTAAACCTAAAATCTAAACCTAACCCCAAATCTAAACCTAACCCCAAATCTAAACCTAAAATCTAAACCTAACCCCAAATCTAAACCTTACCCCAAATATAAACCTAAAATCTAAACCTAACCCCAAATCTAAACCTAAAATCTAAACCTAACCCCAAATCTAAACCTAACCCCAAATCTAAACCTAAAATCTAAACCTAACTCCAAATCTACACCTAACCCCAAATCTAAACCTAAAATCTAAACCTAACCCCAAATCTAAACCTAAAATCTAAACCTAACCCCAAATCTAAACCTAAAATCTAAACCTAACTCCAAATCTAAACCTAACCCCAAATCTAAACCTAAAATCTAAACCTAACTCCAAATCTAAACCTAACCCCAAATCTAAACCTAAAATCTAAACCTAACCCCAAATCTAAACCTAAAATCTAAACCTAACCCCAAATCTAAACCTAAAATCTAAACCTAACCCCAATTCTAAACCTAACCCCAAATCTAAACCTAAAATCTAAACCTAACCCCAAATCTAAACCTTACCCCAAATATAAACCTGAAATCTAAACCTAACCCCAAATCTAAACCTAAAATCTAAACCTAAAATCTAAACCTAACCCCAAATCTAAACCTAAAATCTAAACCTAACTCCAAATCTAAACCTAACCCCAAATCTAAACCTAAAATCTAAACCTAACCCCAAATCTAAACCTAAAATCTAAACCTAACCCCAAATCTAAACCTAAAATCTAAACCTAACCCCAAATCTAAACCTAAAATCTAAACCTAACCCCAAATCTAAACCTAACCCCAAATCTAAACCTAAAATCTAAACCTAACCCCAAATCTAAACCTAACCCCAAATCTAAACCTAAAATCTAAACCTAACCCCAAATCTAAACCTAAAATCTAAACCTAACCCCAAATCTAAACCTAAAATCTAAACCTAACCCCAAATCTAAACCTAACCCCAAATCTAAACCTAAAATCTAAACCTAACCCCAAATCTAAACCTAAAATCTAAACCTAACCCCAATTCTAAACCTAACCCCAAATCTAAACCTAAAATCTAAACCTAACCCCAAATCTAAACCTTACCCCAAATATAAACCTGAAATCTAAACCTAACCCCAAATCTAAACCTAAAATCTAAACCTAAAATCTAAACCTAACCCCAAATCTAAACCTAAAATCTAAACCTAACCCCAATTCTAAACCTAACCCCAAATCTAAACCTAAAATCTAAACCTAACCCCAAATCTAAACCTAACCCCAAATTAAACGTAAAATCTAAACCTAACCCCAAATCTAAACCTAAAATCTAAACCTAAAATCTAAACCTAACCCCAAATCTAAACCTAAAATCTAAACCTAACCCCAAATCTAAACCTAACCCCATATCTAAACCTAAAATCTAAACCTAACCCCAAATCTAAACCTAAAATCTAAACCTAACCCCAAATCTAATCCTAACCCCAAATCTAAACCTAAAATCTAAACCTAATCCCAAATCTAAACCTTACCCCAAATATAAACCTAAAATCTAAACATAACCCCAAATCTAAACCTAAAATCTAAACCTAACCCCAAATCTAAACCTAAAATCTAAACCTAACCCCAAATCTAAACCTAAAATCTAAACCTAAAATCTAAACCTAACCCCAAATCTAAACCTAAAATCTAAACCTAACCCCAAATCTAAACCTAACCCCAAATCTAAACCTAACCCCAAATCTAAACCTAAAATCTAAACCTAACCCCAAATCTAAACCTAACCCCAAATCTAAACCTAAAATCTAAACCTAAACCTAAAATCTAAACCTAAAATCTAAACCTAAAATCTAAACCTAACCCCAAATCTAAACCTTAAGTCTAAACCTAACCCCAAATCTAAACCTAAAATCTAAACCTAACCCCAAATCTAAACCTAACCCCAAATCTAAACCTAAAATCTAAACCTAACCCCAAATTTAAACCTAAAATCTAAACCTAACCCCAAATCTAAACCTAAAATCTAAACCTAAAATCTAAACCTAACCCCAAATCTAAACCTAAAATCTAAACCTAACCCCAAATCTAAACCTAACCCCAAATCTAAACCTAAAATCTAAACCTAACCCCAAATCTAAACCTTACCCCAAATATAAACCTAAAATCTAAACCTAACCCCAAATCTAAACCTAAAATCTAAACCTAACCCCAAATCTAAACCTAACCCCAAATCTAAACCTAAAATCTAAACCTAACCCCAAATCTACACCTAACCCCAAATCTAAACCTAAAATCTAAACCTAACCCCAAATCTAAACCTAAAATCTAAACCTAACCCCAAATCTAAACCTAAAATCTAAACCTAACTCCAAATCTATACCTAACCCCAAATCTAAACCTAAAATCTAAACCTAACTCCAAATCTAAACCTAACCCCAAATCTAAACCTAAAATCTAAACCTAACTCCAAATCTAAACCTAAAATCTAAACCTAACCCCAAATCTAAACCTAAAATCTAAACCTAACCCCAATTCTAAACCTAACCCCAAATCTAAACCTAAAATCTAAACCTAACCCCAAATCTAAACCTTACCCCAAATATAAACCTGAAATCTAAACCTAACCCCAAATCTAAACCTAAAATCTAAACCTAAAATCTAAACCTAACCCCAAATCTAAACCTAAAATCTAAACCTAACTCCAAATCTAAACCTAACCCCAAATCTAAACCTAAAATCTAAACCTAACCCCAAATCTAAACCTAAAATCTAAACCTAACCCCAAATCTAAACCTAAAATCTAAACCTAACCCCAAATCTAAACCTAACCCCAAATCTAAACCTAAAATCTAAACCTAACCCCAAATCTAAACCTAAAATCTAAACCTAACCCCAATTCTAAACCTAACCCCAAATCTAAACCTAAAATCTAAACCTAACCCCAAATCTAAACCTTACCCCAAATATAAACCTGAAATCTAAACCTAACCCAAAATCTAAACCTAAAATCTAAACCTAAAATCTAAACCTAACCCCAAATCTAAACCTAACCCCAAATTAAACCTAAAATCTAAACCTAACCCCAAATCTAAACCTAAAATCTAAACCTAAAATCTAAACCTAACCCCAAATCTAAACCTAAAATCTAAACCTAACCCCAAATCTAAACCTAACCCCATATCTAAACCTAAAATCTAAACCTAACCCCAAATCTAATCCTAACCCCAAATCTAAACCTAAAATCTAAACCTAATCCCAAATCTAAACCTTACCCCAAATATAAACCTAAAATCTAAACATAACCCCAAATCTAAACCTAAAATCTAAACCTAACCCCAAATCTAAACCTAAAATCTAAACCTAACCCCAAATCTAAACCTAAAATCTAAACCTAAAATCTAAACCTAACCCCAAATCTAAACCTAAAATCTAAACCTAACCCCAAATCTAAACCTAACCCCAAATCTAAACCTAACCCCAAATCTAAACCTAAAATCTAAACCTAACCCCAAATCTAAACCTAACCCCAAATCTAAACCTAAAATCTAAACCTAAACCCAAATCTAAACCTAAAATCTAAACCTAAAATCTAAACCTAACCCCAAATCTAAACCTTAAGTCTATACCTAACCCCAAATCTAAACCTAAAATCTAAACCTAACCCCAAATCTAAACCTAACCCCAAATCTAAACCTAAAATCTAAACCTAACCCCAAATTTAAACCTAAAATCTAAACCTAACCCCAAATCTAAACCTAAAATCTAAACCTAAAATCTAAACCTAACCCCAAATCTAAACCTAAAATCTAAACCTAACCCCAAATCTAAACCTAACCCCAAATCTAAACCTAAAATCTAAACCTAACCCCAAATCTAAACCTTACCCCAAATATAAACCTAAAATCTAAACCTAACCCCAAATCTAAACCTAAAATCTAAACCTAACCCCAAATCTAAACCTAACCCCAAATCTAAACCTAAAATCTAAACCTAACCCCAAATCTACACCTAACCCCAAATCTAAACCTAAAATCTAAACCTAACCCCAAATCTAAACCTAAAATCTAAACCTAACTCCAAATCTAAACCTAACCCCAAATCTAAACCTAAAATCTAAACCTAACCCCAAATCTAAACCTAAAATCTAAACCTAACCCCAAATCTAAACCTAAAATCTAAACCTAACCCCAATTCTAAACCTAACCCCAAATCTAAACCTAAAATCTAAACCTAACCCCAAATCTAAACCTTACCCCAAATATAAACCTGAAATCTAAACCTAACCCCAAATCTAAACCTAAAATCTAAACCTAAAATCTAAACCTAACCCCAAATCTAAACCTAAAATCTAAACCTAACTCCAAATCTAAACCTAACCCCAAATCTAAACCTAAAATCTAAACCTAACCCCAAATCTAAACCTAAAATCTAAACCTAACCCCAAATCTAAACCTAAAATCTAAACCTAACCCCAAATCTAAACCTAAAATCTAAACCTAACCCCAAATCTAAACCTAACCCCAAATCTAAACCTAAAATCTAAACCTAACCCCAAATCTAAACCTAACCCCAAATCTAAACCTAAAATCTAAACCTAACCCCAAATCTAAACCTAAAATCTAAACCTAACCCCAAATCTAAACCTAAAATCTAAACCTAACCCCAAATCTAAACCTAACCCCAAATCTAAACCTAAAATCTAAACCTAACCCCAAATCTAAACCTAAAATCTAAACCTAACCCCAATTCTAAACCTAACCCCAAATCTAAACCTAAAATCTAAACCTAACCCCAAATCTAAACCTTACCCCAAATATAAACCTGAAATCTAAACCTAACCCCAAATCTAAACCTAAAATCTAAACCTAAAATCTAAACCTAACCCCAAATCTAAACCTAAAATCTAAACCTAACCCCAATTCTAAACCTAACCCCAAATCTAAACCTAAAATCTAAACCTAACCCCAAATCTAAACCTAACCCCAAATTAAACGTAAAATCTAAACCTAACCCCAAATCTAAACCTAAAATCTAAACCTAAAATCTAAACCTAACCCCAAATCTAAACCTAAAATCTAAACCTAACCCCAAATCTAAACCTAACCCCATATCTAAACCTAAAATCTAAACCTAACCCCAAATCTAAACCTAAAATCTAAACCTAACCCCAAATCTAATCCTAACCCCAAATCTAAACCTAAAATCTAAACCTAATCCCAAATCTAAACCTTACCCCAAATATAAACCTAAAATCTAAACATAACCCCAAATCTAAACCTAAAATCTAAACCTAACCCCAAATCTAAACCTAAAATCTAAACCTAACCCCAAATCTAAACCTAAAATCTAAACCTAAAATCTAAACCTAACCCCAAATCTAAACCTAAAATCTAAACCTAACCCCAAATCTAAACCTAACCCCAAATCTAAACCTAACCCCAAATCTAAACCTAAAATCTAAACCTAACCCCAAATCTAAACCTAACCCCAAATCTAAACCTAAAATCTAAACCTAAACCTAAAATCTAAACCTAAAATCTAAACCTAAAATCTAAACCTAACCCCAAATCTAAACCTTAAGTCTAAACCTAACCCCAAATCTAAACCTAAAATCTAAACCTAACCCCAAATCTAAACCTAACCCCAAATCTAAACCTAAAATCTAAACCTAACCCCAAATTTAAACCTAAAATCTAAACCTAACCCCAAATCTAAACCTAAAATCTAAACCTAAAATCTAAACCTAACCCCAAATCTAAACCTAAAATCTAAACCTAACCCCAAATCTAAACCTAACCCCAAATCTAAACCTAAAATCTAAACCTAACCCCAAATCTAAACCTTACCCCAAATATAAACCTAAAATCTAAACCTAACCCCAAATCTAAACCTAAAATCTAAACCTAACCCCAAATCTAAACCTAACCCCAAATCTAAACCTAAAATCTAAACCTAACCCCAAATCTACACCTAACCCCAAATCTAAACCTAAAATCTAAACCTAACCCCAAATCTAAACCTAAAATCTAAACCTAACCCCAAATCTAAACCTAAAATCTAAACCTAACTCCAAATCTATACCTAACCCCAAATCTAAACCTAAAATCTAAACCTAACTCCAAATCTAAACCTAACCCCAAATCTAAACCTAAAATCTAAACCTAACTCCAAATCTAAACCTAAAATCTAAACCTAACCCCAAATCTAAACCTAAAATCTAAACCTAACCCCAATTCTAAACCTAACCCCAAATCTAAACCTAAAATCTAAACCTAACCCCAAATCTAAACCTTACCCCAAATATAAACCTGAAATCTAAACCTAACCCCAAATCTAAACCTAAAATCTAAACCTAAAATCTAAACCTAACCCCAAATCTAAACCTAAAATCTAAACCTAACTCCAAATCTAAACCTAACCCCAAATCTAAACCTAAAATCTAAACCTAACCCCAAATCTAAACCTAAAATCTAAACCTAACCCCAAATCTAAACCTAAAATCTAAACCTAACTCCAAATCTAAACCTAACCCCAAATCTAAACCTAAAATCTAAACCTAACCCCAAATCTAAACCTAAAATCTAAACCTAACCCCAAATCTAAACCTAACCCCAAATCTAAACCTAAAATCTAAACCTAACCCCAAATCTAAACCTAAAATCTAAACCTAACCCCAATTCTAAACCTAACCCCAAATCTAAACCTAAAATCTAAACCTAACCCCAAATCTAAACCTTACCCCAAATATAAACCTGAAATCTAAACCTAACCCAAAATCTAAACCTAAAATCTAAACCTAAAATCTAAACCTAACCCCAAATCTAAACCTAACCCCAAATTAAACCTAAAATCTAAACCTAACCCCAAATCTAAACCTAAAATCTAAACCTAAAATCTAAACCTAACCCCAAATCTAAACCTAAAATCTAAACCTAACCCCAAATCTAAACCTAACCCCATATCTAAACCTAAAATCTAAACCTAACCCCAAATCTAAACCTAAAATCTAAACCTAACCCCAAATCTAATCCTAACCCCAAATCTAAACCTAAAATCTAAACCTAATCCCAAATCTAAACCTTACCCCAAATATAAACCTAAAATCTAAACATAACCCCAAATCTAAACCTAAAATCTAAACCTAACCCCAAATCTAAACCTAAAATCTAAACCTAACCCCAAATCTAAACCTAAAATCTAAACCTAAAATCTAAACCTAACCCCAAATCTAAACCTAAAATCTAAACCTAACCCCAAATCTAAACCTAACCCCAAATCTAAACCTAACCCCAAATCTAAACCTAAAATCTAAACCTAACCCCAAATCTAAACCTAACCCCAAATCTAAACCTAAAATCTAAACCTAAACCCAAATCTAAACCTAAAATCTAAACCTAAAATCTAAACCTAACCCCAAATCTAAACCTTAAGTCTATACCTAACCCCAAATCTAAACCTAAAATCTAAACCTAACCCCAAATCTAAACCTAACCCCAAATCTAAACCTAAAATCTAAACCTAACCCCAAATTTAAACCTAAAATCTAAACCTAACCCCAAATCTAAACCTAAAATCTAAACCTAAAATCTAAACCTAACCCCAAATCTAAACCTAAAATCTAAACCTAACCCCAAATCTAAACCTAACCCCAAATCTAAACCTAAAATCTAAACCTAACCCCAAATCTAAACCTTACCCCAAATATAAACCTAAAATCTAAACCTAACCCCAAATCTAAACCTAAAATCTAAACCTAACCCCAAATCTAAACCTAACCCCAAATCTAAACCTAAAATCTAAACCTAACCCCAAATCTACACCTAACCCCAAATCTAAACCTAAAATCTAAACCTAACCCCAAATCTAAACCTAAAATCTAAACCTAACCCCAAATCTAAACCTAAAATCTAAACCTAACTCCAAATCTAAACCTAACCCCAAATCTAAACCTAAAATCTAAACCTAACTCCAAATCTAAACCTAACCCCAAATCTAAACCTAAAATCTAAACCTAACCCCAAATCTAAACCTAAAATCTAAACCTAACCCCAAATCTAAACCTAAAATCTAAACCTAACCCCAATTCTAAACCTAACCCCAAATCTAAACCTAAAATCTAAACCTAACCCCAAATCTAAACCTTACCCCAAATATAAACCTGAAATCTAAACCTAACCCCAAATCTAAACCTAAAATCTAAACCTAAAATCTAAACCTAACCCCAAATCTAAACCTAAAATCTAAACCTAACTCCAAATCTAAACCTAACCCCAAATCTAAACCTAAAATCTAAACCTAACCCCAAATCTAAACCTTACCCCAAATCTAAACCTAAAATCTAAACCTAACCCCAAATCTAAACCTTACCCCAAATATAAACCTAAAATCTAAACCTAACCCCAAATCTAAACCTAAAATCTAAACCTAACCCCAAATCTAAACCTAACCCCAAATCTAAACCTAAAATCTAAACCTAACCCCAAATCTACACCTAACCCCAAATCTAAACCTAAAATCTAAACCTAACCCCAAATCTAAACCTAAAATCTAAACCTAACCCCAAATCTAAACCTAAAATCTAAACCTAACCCCAAATCTAAACCTAACCCCAAATTTAAACCTAAAATCTAAACCTAACCCCAAATCTAAACCTAACCCCAAATCTAAACCTAAAATCTAAACCTAACCCCAAATTTAAACCTAAAATCTAAACCTAACCCCAAATCTAAACCTAACCCCAAATCTAAACCTAAAATCTAAACCTAACCCCAAATCTAAACCTTACCCCAAATATAAACCTAAAATCTAAACCTAACCCCAAATCTAAACCTAAAATCTAAACCTAACCCCAAATCTAAACCTAACCCCAAATCTAAACCTAAAATCTAAACCTAACCCCAAATCTACACCTAACCCCAAATCTAAACCTAAAATCTAAACCTAACCCCAAATCTAAACCTAAAATCTAAACCTAACCCCAAATCTAAACCTAAAATCTAAACCTAACTCCAAATCTAAACCTAACCCCAAATCTAAACCTAAAATCTAAACCTAACTCCAAATCTAAACCTAACCCCAAATCTAAACCTAAAATCTAAACCTAACCCCAAATCTAAACCTAAAATCTAAACCTAACCCCAAATCTAAACCTAAAATCTAAACCTAACCCCAATTCTAAACCTAACCCCAAATCTAAACCTAAAATCTAAACCTAACCCCAAATCTAAACCTTACCCCAAATATAAACCTGAAATCTAAACCTAACCCCAAATCTAAACCTAAAATCTAAACCTAAAATCTAAACCTAACCCCAAATCTAAACCTAAAATCTAAACCTAACTCCAAATCTAAACCTAACCCCAAATCTAAACCTAAAATCTAAACCTAACCCCAAATCTAAACCTTACCCCAAATCTAAACCTAAAATCTAAACCTAACCCCAAATCTAAACCTTACCCCAAATATAAACCTAAAATCTAAACCTAACCCCAAATCTAAACCTAAAATCTAAACCTAACCCCAAATCTAAACCTAACCCCAAATCTAAACCTAAAATCTAAACCTAACCCCAAATCTACACCTAACCCCAAATCTAAACCTAAAATCTAAACCTAACCCCAAATCTAAACCTAAAATCTAAACCTAACCCCAAATCTAAACCTAAAATCTAAACCTAACCCCAAATCTAAACCTAACCCCAAATTTAAACCTAAAATCTAAACCTAACCCCAAATCTAAACCTAACCCCAAATCTAAACCTAAAATCTAAACCTAACCCCAAATTTAAACCTAAAATCTAAACCTAACCCCAAATCTAAACCTAACCCCAAATCTAAACCTAAAATCTAAACCTAACCCCAAATCTAAACCTTACCCCAAATATAAACCTAAAATCTAAACCTAACCCCAAATCTAAACCTAAAATCTAAACCTAACCCCAAATCTAAACCTAACCCCAAATCTAAACCTAAAATCTAAACCTAACCCCAAATCTACACCTAACCCCAAATCTAAACCTAAAATCTAAACCTAACCCCAAATCTAAACCTAAAATCTAAACCTAACCCCAAATCTAAACCTAAAATCTAAACCTAACTCCAAATCTAAACCTAACCCCAAATCTAAACCTAAAATCTAAACCTAACTCCAAATCTAAACCTAACCCCAAATCTAAACCTAAAATCTAAACCTAACCCCAAATCTAAACCTAAAATCTAAACCTAACCCCAAATCTAAACCTAAAATCTAAACCTAACCCCAATTCTAAACCTAACCCCAAATCTAAACCTAAAATCTAAACCTAACCCCAAATCTAAACCTTACCCCAAATATAAACCTGAAATCTAAACCTAACCCCAAATCTAAACCTAAAATCTAAACCTAAAATCTAAACCTAACCCCAAATCTAAACCTAAAATCTAAACCTAACTCCAAATCTAAACCTAACCCCAAATCTAAACCTAAAATCTAAACCTAACCCCAAATCTAAACCTAAAATCTAAACCTAACCCCAAATCTAAACCTAAAATCTAAACCTAACCCCAAATCTAAACCTAAAATCTAAACCTAACCCCAAATCTAAACCTAACCCCAAATCTAAACCTAAAATCTAAACCTAACCCCAAATCTAAACCTAACCCCAAATCTAAACCTAAAATCTAAACCTAACCCCAAATCTAAACCTAAAATCTAAACCTAACCCCAAATCTAAACCTAAAATCTAAACCTAACCCCAAATCTAAACCTAACCCCAAATCTAAACCTAAAATCTAAACCTAACCCCAAATCTAAACCTAAAATCTAAACCTAACCCCAATTCTAAACCTAACCCCAAATCTAAACCTAAAATCTAAACCTAACCCCAAATCTAAACCTTACCCCAAATATAAACCTGAAATCTAAACCTAACCCCAAATCTAAACCTAAAATCTAAACCTAAAATCTAAACCTAACCCCAAATCTAAACCTAAAATCTAAACCTAACCCCAATTCTAAACCTAACCCCAAATCTAAACCTAAAATCTAAACCTAACCCCAAATCTAAACCTAACCCCAAATATAAACCTAAAATGTAAACCTAACCCCAAATCTAAACCTAAAATCTAAACCTAAAATCTAAACCTAACCCCAAATCTAAACCTAAAATCTAAACCTAACCCCAAATCTAAACCTAACCCCATATCTAAACCTAAAATCTAAACCTAACCCCAAATCTAAACCTAAAATCTAAACCTAACCCCAAATCTAATCCTAACCCCAAATCTAAACCTAAAATCTAAACCTAATCCCAAATCTAAACCTTACCCCAAATATAAACCTAAAATCTAAACATAACCCCAAATCTAAACCTAAAATCTAAACCTAACCCCAAATCTAAACCTAAAATCTAAACCTAACCCCAAATCTAAACCTAAAATCTAAACCTAAAATCTAAACCTAACCCCAAATCTAAACCTAAAATCTAAACCTAAAATCTAAACCTAACCCCAAATCTAAACCTAAAATCTAAACCTAACCCCAAATCTAAACCTAACCCCATATCTAAACCTAAAATCTAAACCTAACCCCAAATCTAAACCTAAAATCTAAACCTAACCCCAAATCTAATCCTAACCACAAATCTAAACCTAAAATCTAAACCTAATCCCAAATCTAAACCTTACCCCAAATATAAACCTAAAATCTAAACATAACCCCAAATCTAAACCTAAAATCTAAACCTAACCCCAAATCTAAACCTAAAATCTAAACCTAACCCCAAATCTAAACCTAAAATCTAAACCTAAAATCTAAACCTAACCCCAAATCTAAACCTAAAATCTAAACCTAACCCCAAATCTAAACCTAACCCCAAATCTAAACCTAACCCCAAATCTAAACCTAAAATCTAAACCTAACCCCAAATCTAAACCTAACCCCAAATCTAAACCTAAAATCTAAACCTAAACCCAAATCTAAACCTAAAATCTAAACCTAAAATCTAAACCTAACCCC
The DNA here is from genome assembly GCF_037038585.1 of Patagioenas fasciata. NCBI lineage: Eukaryota > Metazoa > Chordata > Aves > Columbiformes > Columbidae > Patagioenas > Patagioenas fasciata. Next base: position 296,201 of record NW_027288513.1, read on the forward strand.
AAATCTAAACCTTAAGTCTATACCTAACCCCAAATCTAAACCTAAAATCTAAACCTAACCCCAAATCTAAACCTAACCCCAAATCTAAACCTAAAATCTAAACCTAACCCCAAATTTAAACCTAAAATCTAAACCTAACCCCAAATCTAAACCTAAAATCTAAACCTAAAATCTAAACCTAACCCCAAATCTAAACCTAAAATCTAAACCTAACCCCAAATCTAAACCTAACCCCAAATCTAAACCTAAAATCTAAACCTAACCCCAAATCTAAACCTTACCCCAAATATAAACCTAAAATCTAAACCTAACCCCAAATCTAAACCTAAAATCTAAACCTAACCCCAAATCTAAACCTAACCCCAAATCTAAACCTAAAATCTAAACCTAACCCCAAATCTACACCTAACCCCAAATCTAAACCTAAAATCTAAACCTAACCCCAAATCTAAACCTAAAATCTAAACCTAACCCCAAATCTAAACCTAAAATCTAAACCTAACTCCAAATCTAAACCTAACCCCAAATCTAAACCTAAAATCTAAACCTAACTCCAAATCTAAACCTAACCCCAAATCTAAACCTAAAATCTAAACCTAACCCCAAATCTAAACCTAAAATCTAAACCTAACCCCAAATCTAAACCTAAAATCTAAACCTAACCCCAATTCTAAACCTAACCCCAAATCTAAACCTAAAATCTAAACCTAACCCCAAATCTAAACCTTACCCCAAATATAAACCTAAAATCTAAACCTAACCCCAAATCTAAACCTAAAATCTAAACCTAAAATCTAAACCTAACCCCAAATCTAAACCTAAAATCTAAACCTAACTCCAAATCTAAACCTAACCCCAAATCTAAACCTAAAATCTAAACCTAACCCCAAATCTAAACCTTACCCCAAATCTAAACCTAAAATCTAAACCTAACCCCAAATCTAAACCTTACCCCAAATATAAACCTAAAATCTAAACCTAACCCCAAATCTAAACCTAAAATCTAAACCTAACCCCAAATCTAAACCTAACCCCAAATCTAAACCTAAAATCTAAACCTAACCCCAAATCTACACCTAACCCCAAATCTAAACCTAAAATCTAAACCTAACCCCAAATCTAAACCTAAAATCTAAACCTAACCCCAAATCTAAACCTAAAATCTAAACCTAACTCCAAATCTAAACCTAACCCCAAATTTAAACCTAAAATCTAAACCTAACCCCAAATCTAAACCTAACCCCAAATCTAAACCTAAAATCTAAACCTAACCCCAAATTTAAACCTAAAATCTAAACCTAACCCCAAATCTAAACCTAACCCCAAATCTAAACCTAAAATCTAAACCTAACCCCAAATCTAAACCTAACCCCAAATCTAAACCTAAAATCTAAACCTAACCCCAAATCTAAACCTAAAATCTAAACCTAACCCCAAATCTAAACCTAACCCCAAATCTAAACCTAAAATCTAAACCTAACCCCAAATCTACACCTAACCCCAAATCTAAACCTAAAATCTAAACCTAACCCCAAATCTAAACCTAAAATCTAAACCTAACCCCAAATCTAAACCTAAAATCTAAACCTAACTCCAAATCTAAACCTAACCCCAAATCTAAACCTAAAATCTAAACCTAACTCCAAATCTAAACCTAACCCCAAATCTAAACCTAAAATCTAAACCTAACCCCAAATCTAAACCTAAAATCTAAACCTAACCCCAAATCTAAACCTAAAATCTAAACCTAACCCCAATTCTAAACCTAACCCCAAATCTAAACCTAAAATCTAAACCTAACCCCAAATCTAAACCTTACCCCAAATATAAACCTGAAATCTAAACCTAACCCCAAATCTAAACCTAAAATCTAAACCTAAAATCTAAACCTAACCCCAAATCTAAACCTAAAATCTAAACCTAACTCCAAATCTAAACCTAACCCCAAATCTAAACCTAAAATCTAAACCTAACCCCAAATCTAAACCTAAAATCTAAACCTAACCCCAAATCTAAACCTAAAATCTAAACCTAACCCCAAATCTAAACCTAAAATCTAAACCTAACCCCAAATCTAAACCTAACCCCAAATCTAAACCTAAAATCTAAACCTAACCCCAAATCTAAACCTAACCCCAAATCTAAACCTAAAATCTAAACCTAACCCCAAATCTAAACCTAAAATCTAAACCTAACCCCAAATCTAAACCTAAAATCTAAACCTAACCCCAAATCTAAACCTAACCCCAAATCTAAACCTAAAATCTAAACCTAACCCCAAATCTAAACCTAAAATCTAAACCTAACCCCAATTCTAAACCTAACCCCAAATCTAAACCTAAAATCTAAACCTAACCCCAAATCTAAACCTTACCCCAAATATAAACCTGAAATCTAAACCTAACCCCAAATCTAAACCTAAAATCTAAACCTAAAATCTAAACCTAACCCCAAATCTAAACCTAAAATCTAAACCTAACCCCAATTCTAAACCTAACCCCAAATCTAAACCTAAAATCTAAACCTAACCCCAAATCTAAACCTAACCCCAAATTAAACCTAAAATCTAAACCTAACCCCAAATCTAAACCTAAAATCTAAACCTAAAATCTAAACCTAACCCCAAATCTAAACCTAAAATCTAAACCTAACCCCAAATCTAAACCTAACCCCATATCTAAACCTAAAATCTAAACCTAACCCCAAATCTAAACCTAAAATCTAAACCTAACCCCAAATCTAATCCTAACCCCAAATCTAAACCTAAAATCTAAACCTAATCCCAAATCTAAACCTTACCCCAAATATAAACCTAAAATCTAAACATAACCCCAAATCTAAACCTAAAATCTAAACCTAACCCCAAATCTAAACCTAAAATCTAAACCTAACCCCAAATCTAAACCTAATATCTAAACCTAAAATCTAAACCTAACCCCAAATCTAAACCTAAAATCTAAACCTAACCCCAAATCTAAACCTAACCCCAAATCTAAACCTAACCCCAAATCTAAACCTAAAATCTAAACCTAACCCCAAATCTAAACCTAACCCCAAATCTAAACCTAAAATCTAAACCTAAACCTAAAATCTAAACCTAAAATCTAAACCTAAAATCTAAACCTAACCCCAAATCTAAACCTTAAGTCTAAACCTAACCCCAAATCTAAACCTAAAATCTAAACCTAACCCCAAATCTAAACCTAACCCCAAATCTAAACCTAAAATCTAAACCTAACCCCAAATTTAAACCTAAAATCTAAACCTAACCCCAAATCTAAACCTAAAATCTAAACCTAAAATCTAAACCTAACCCCAAATCTAAACCTAAAATCTAAACCTAACCCCAAATCTAAACCTAACCCCAAATCTAAACCTAAAATCTAAACCTAACCCCAAATCTAAACCTTACCCCAAATATAAACCTAAAATCTAAACCTAACCCCAAATCTAAACCTAAAATCTAAACCTAACCCCAAATCTAAACCTAACCCCAAATCTAAACCTAAAATCTAAACCTAACCCCAAATCTACACCTAACCCCAAATCTAAACCTAAAATCTAAACCTAACCCCAAATCTAAACCTAAAATCTAAACCTAACCCCAAATCTAAACCTAAAATCTAAACCTAACTCCAAATCTAAACCTAACCCCAAATCTAAACCTAAAATCTAAACCTAACTCCAAATCTAAACCTAACCCCAAATCTAAACCTAAAATCTAAACCTAACCCCAAATCTAAACCTAAAATCTAAACCTAACCCCAAATCTAAACCTAAAATCTAAACCTAACCCCAAATCTAAACCTAACCCCAAATCTAAACCTAAAATCTAAACCTAACCCCAAATCTAAACCTTACCCCAAATATAAACCTGAAATCTAAACCTAACCCCAAATCTAAACCTAAAATCTAAACCTAAAATCTAAACCTAACCCCAAATCTAAACCTAAAATCTAAACCTAACTCCAAATCTAAACCTAACCCCAAATCTAAACCTAAAATCTAAACCTAACCCCAAATCTAAACCTAAAATCTAAACCTAACCCCAAATCTAAACCTAAAATCTAAACCTAACCCCAAATCTAAACCTAAAATCTAAACCTAACCCCAAATCTAAACCTAACCCCAAATCTAAACCTAAAATCTAAACCTAACCCCAAATCTAAACCTAAAATCTAAACCTAACCCCAAATCTAAACCTAACCCCAAATCTAAACCTAAAATCTAAACCTAACCCCAAATCTAAACCTAAAATCTAAACCTAACCCCAAATCTAAACCTAACCCCAAATCTAAACCTAAAATCTAAACCTAACCCCAAATCTAAACCTAAAATCTAAACCTAACGCCAATTCTAAACCTAACCCCAAATCTAAACCTAAAATCTAAACCTAACCCCAAATCTAAACCTTACCCCAAATATAAACCTGAAATCTAAACCTAACCCCAAATCTAAACCTAACCCCAAATCTAAACCTAAAATCTAAACCTAACCCCAAATCTAAACCTAAAATCTAAACCTAACCCCAAATCTAAACCTAACCCCAAATCTAAACCTAAAATCTAAACCTAACCCCAAATCTAAACCTAAAATCTAAACCTAACCCCAAATCTAAACCTAAAATCTAAACCTAACCCCAAATCTAAACCTAACCCCAAATCTAAACCTAAAATCTAAACCTAACCCCAAATCTAAACCTAACCCCAAATCTAAACCTAAAATCTAAACCTAACCCCAAATCTAAACCTAAAATCTAAACCTAACCCCAAATCTAAACCTAACCCCATATCTAAACCTAAAATCTAAACCTAACCCCAAATCTAAACCTAAAATCTAAACCTAACCCCAAATCTAATCCTAACCCCAAATCTAAACCTAAAATCTAAACCTAATCCCAAATCTAAACCTTACCCCAAATATAAACCTAAAATCTAAACATAACCCCAAATATAAACCTAAAATCTAAACCTAACCCCAAATCTAAACCTAAAATCTAAACCTAACCCCAAATCTAAACCTAAAATCTAAACCTAAAATCTAAACCTAACCCCAAATCTAAACCTTAAATCTAAACCTAACCCCAAATCTAAACCTAACCCCAAATCTAAACCTAACCCCAAATCTAAACCTAAAATCTAAACCTAACCCCAAATCTAAACCTAACCCCAAATCTAAACCTAAAATCTAAACCTAACCCCAAATCTAAACCTAAAATCTAAACCTAAACCCAAATCTAAACCTAAAATCTAAACCTAAAATCTAAACCTAACCCCAAATCTAAACCTAAAATCTAAACCTAACCCCAAATCTAAACCTAACCCCAAATCTAAACCTAAAATCTAAACCTAACCCCAAATTTAAACCTAAAATCTAAACCTAACCCCAAATCTAAACCTAAAATCTAAACCTAACCCCAAATCTAAACCTAACCCCAAATCTAAACCTAAAATCTAAACCTAACCCCAAATTAAACCTAAAATCTAAACCTAACCCCAAATCTAAACCTTACCCCAAATCTAAACCTAAAATCTAAACCTAACCCCAAATCTAAACCTAAAATCTAAACCTAAAATCTAAACCTAACCCCAAATCTAAACCTAACCCCATATCTAAACCTAAAATCTAAACCTAACCCCAAATCTAAACCTAAAATCTAAACCTAACCCCAAATCTAAACCTAACCCCAAATCTAAACCTAAAATCTAAACCTAATCCCAAATCTAAACCTTACCCCAAATATAAACCTAAAATCTAAACATAACCCCAAATCTAAACCTAAAATCTAAACCTAACCCCAAATCTAAACCTAAAATCTAAACCTAACCCCAAATCTAAACCTAAAATCTAAACCTAAAATCTAAACCTAACCCCAAATCTAAACCTAAAATCTAAACCTAACCCCAAATCTAAACCTAACCCCAAATCTAAACCTAAAATCTAAACCTAACCCCAAATCTAAACCTAAAATCTAAACCTAAACCCAAATCTAAACCTAAAATCTAAACCTAAAATCTAAACCTAACCCCAAATCTAAACCTAAAATCTAAACCTAACCCCAAATCTAAACCTAACCCCAAATCTAAACCTAAAATCTAAACCTAACCCCAAATCTAAACCTAAAATCTAAACCTAACCCCAAATCTAAACCTAAAATCTAAACCTAACCCCAAATCTAAACCTAACCCCAAATCTAAACCTAAAATCTAAACCTAACCCCAAATCTAAACCTAAAATCTAAACCTAACCCCAAATCTAAACCTAACCCCAAATCTAAATCTAAAATCTAAACCTAACCCCAAATCTAAACCTAAAATCTAAACCTTACCCCAAATCTAAACCTAACCCCAAATCTAAACATAAAATCTAAACCTAACCCCAAATCTAAACCTAACCCCAAATCTAAACCTAAAATCTAAACCTAACCCCAAATCTAAACCTAAAATCTAAACCTAATCCCAAATCTAAACCTAAAATCTAAACCTAACCCCAAATCTAAACCTAAAATCTAAACCTAACCCCAAATCTAAACCTAACCCCAAATCTAAACCTAAAATCTAAACCTAACCCCAAATCTAAACCTAACCCCAAATCTAAACCTAAAATCTAAACCTAACCCCAAATCTAAACCTAAAATCTAAACCTAAAATCTAAACCTAACCCCAAATCTAAACCTAAAATCTAAACCTAACCCCAAATCTAAACCTAACCCCATATCTAAACCTAAAATCTAAACCTAACCCCAAATCTAAACCTAAAATCTAAACCTAACCCCAAATCTAATCCTAACCCCAAATCTAAACCTAAAATCTAAACCTAATCCCAAATCTAAACCTTACCCCAAATATAAACCTAAAATCTAAACATAACCCCAAATCTAAACCTAAAATCTAAACCTAACCCCAAATCTAAACCTAAAATCTAAACCTAACCCCAAATCTAAACCTAACCCCAAATCTAAACCTAAAATCTAAACCTAACCCCAAATTAAACCTAAAATCTAAACCTAAAATCTAAACCTAACCCCAAATCTAAACCTAAAATCTAAACCTAACCCCAAATCTACACCTAACCCCAAATCTAAACCTAAAATCTAAACCTAACCCCAAATCTAAACCTAAAATCTAAACCTAACTCCAAATCTAAACCTAACCCCAAATCTAAACCTAAAATCTAAACCTAACCCCAAATCTAAACCTAACCCCAAATCTAAACCTAAAATCTAAACCTAACCCCAAATCTAAACCTTACCCCAAATATGAACCTAAAATCTAAACCTAACCCCAAATCTAAACCTAAAATCTACACCTAACCCCAAATCTAAACCTAAAATCTAAACCTAACCCCAAATCTAAACCTAAAATCTAAACCTAACCCCAAATTCTAAACCTAAAATCTAAACCTAACCCCAAATCTAAACCTAACCCCAAATCTAAACCTAAAATCTAAACCTAACCCCAAATCTAAACCTAACCCCAAATCTAAACCTAAAATCTAAACCTAACCCCAAATCTAAACCTAAAATCTAAACCTAACCCCCAAATCTAAACCTAACCCCATATCTAAACCTAAAATCTAAACCTAACCCCAAATCTAAACCTAAAATCTAAACCTAACCCCAAATCTAATCCTAACCCCAAATCTAAACCTAAAATCTAAACCTAATCCCAAATCTAAACCTTACCCCAAATATAAACCTAAAATCTAAACATAACCCCAAATCTAAACCTAAAATCTAAACCTAACCCCAAATCTAAACCTAAAATCTAAACCTAACCCCAAATCTAAAACCTAAAATCTAAACCTAAAATCTAAACCTAACCCCAAATCTAAACCTTAAATCTAAACCTAACCCCAAATCTAAACCTAACCCCAAATCTAAACCTAACCCCAAATCTAAACCTAAAATCTAAACCTAACCCCAAATCTAAACCTAACCCCAAATCTAAACCTAAAATCTAAACCTAACCCCAAATCTAAACCTAAAATCTAAACCTAAACCCAAATCTAAACCCTAAAATCTAAACCTAAAATCTAAACCTAACCCCAAATCTAAACCTAAAATCTAAACCTAACCCAAATCTAAACCTAACCCCAAATCTAAACCTAAAATCTAAACCTAACCCCAAATTTAAACCTAAAATCTAAACCTAACCCCAAATCTAAACCTAAAATCTAAACCTAACCCCAAATCTAAACCTAACCCCAAATCTAAACCTAAAATCTAAACCTAACCCCAAATTAAACCTAAAATCTAAACCTAACCCCAAATCTAAACCTTACCCCAAATCTAAACCTAAAATCTAAACCTAACCCCAAATCTAAACCTAAAATCTAAACCTAAAATCTAAACCTAACCCCAAATCTAAACCTAACCCCATATCTAAACCTAAAATCTAAACCTAACCCCAAATCTAAACCTAAAATCTAAACCTAACCCCAAATCTAAACCTAACCCCAAATCTAAACCTAAAATCTAAACCTAATCCCAAATCTAAACCTTACCCCAAATATAAACCTAAAATCTAAACATAACCCCAAATCTAAACCTAAAATCTAAACCTAACCCCAAATCTAAACCTAAAATCTAAACCTAACCCCAAATCTAAACCTAAAATCTAAACCTAAAATCTAAACCTAACCCCAAATCTAAACCTAAAATCTAAACCTAACCCCAAATCTAAACCTAACCCCAAATCTAAACCTAAAATCTAAACCTAACCCCAAATCTAAACCTAAAATCTAAACCTAAACCCAAATCTAAACCTAAAATCTAAACCTAAAAATCTAAACCTAACCCCAAATCTAAACCTAAAATATAAACCTAACCCCAAATCTAAACCTAACCCCAAATCTAAACCTAAAATCTAAACCTAACCCCAAATCTAAACCTAAAATCTAAACCTAACCCCAAATCA